>NW_024068112.1:0-238557 GCF_009389715.1 Phoenix dactylifera | reverse complement strand
TGGAGTTGGAACATACGCTTTGATAAGGTAATCAAAATGTATGGCTTCATTAAAAATGAAGAAGAACCCTGCATTTATAAATGGGTCAATGGTTCAGTAATCATATTTCTAGTTTTGTATGTGGATGACATTCTTTTAATAGGGAATGACATTTCTGCATTACAAGAAATAAAGGTTTGGCTATCATCTCAATTTGCCATGAAGGATTTGGGAGAAGCATCTTACATCCTAGGGATGAAGATCTATAGAGATAGATCTAGAAGATTGCTTGGATTATCCCAATCTACATATATTAATACTATACTTAAGAGGTTCAGTATGATTAATTCCAAGAAAGGCTATCTTCCAATGGGCCATGGAATTAACCTCTCTAAAAGAGATTATCTGACAACCCCTCAAGAAAGAGAGAGTATGGATAGAATTCCATATACTTCGGTAGTGGGATCTATAATGTATGCCATGACATGTATTAGACCAGACATGAAATACTCACTAGGAGTAGTGAGCAGATACCAGTCTAATCTAGGTAGCAACCACTGGAAGGTTGTGAAAACCATTCTTAAGTATTTGAGAAATACTAAAGACCAGTGGCTTGTCTATGGTGATTCTGACTTAAAACTTGAAGGATATACCAATTCAAGTTTTCAGTCAGATCAAGATGATAGCAAGAGCGTGTCGGGATATATCTTTACTCTTAAGGGTGGGGCCATCTGCTGGAAGAGTTCCAAGCAGCATACAGTGGCAGATTCTACATGTGAAGCAGATTCTACATCGCAGCATCTCATGCAGCCAAGAAAGCCGTATGGTTGTGCAAGTTCATCACCGAGCTGGGAGTGGCACCTTCCATTGATGGTCCAGTTCCTATATTTTGTGATAACACTGGAGCCATAGCTCAGGCAAAGGAACCTAAAGTACATCAGCGGACCAAGCATATTCTGCGATGCTATCACCTGGTTCGAGAGATTATAGAATGAGGTGATATTGATCTTCAGAAGATTGATACAAAAAAAAATCTGGCTGACCCATTTACCAAAGTCCTCGGCATCAAAGAGTTCAACGAACACAAGTCGAAGATGGGTATTAGATACTGTGCCGATTGGCTTTAGGCTAAGTGGGAGTTGTTGGAAATTGTATCCTAAATATCAATCGTCAGCATATTGATGATTGAATTTTGCAAAAGAATTGACAAATTAATAAAGTGTTATTTGGCATTATTCATCATTTCATCTTCAAATGAACTCTTATATGATGAAGTCCTTAGGACTTATGTTATGATAAAGAAGAATTTATCTTTGAGTCCTTAAACTTGTTCGCGACCAAATGATATGTTGTTACTAGGACGACAACATTATCGAGATTAGGTCGTTGTGTGACATATACGTTGGTTGTCCTCTTAACCAAGGACTGTGGAGACACTGGTATGCCACACAGGTGAAGTATAGGAGTACATTTCATCGAACGTGACCAATGCCGGAATGCTCTACTGTCGAGAGATGTTCCGAGTAGATATGGGTATAAGTTTGGCCCTCTGACCTAAGACTGCAACCTGTGACTAGCAAGCAACTCACTGTACTTTGGTATCGGACTACCTGAATTTCTAATTCAGTGACGAAAGGTCACTGGGTGCAGTCAAGTACTTGTGTAGTCAGTTGTGAGTCAAGATGGAATTGACCCCTCCTGAAAACAGGAGATAATGTCTTATGATTGATTTAGCAAAATCTTGGCCAGGGTAATCCCAGTGAGGAGTCACGGGATATCTAAAGTTAATCACATAATGGATGTACTAATTATAGGGTTGACAGTGAGCTCTAAGTCATTCTGGCATTAGGAGTCAAAGGGATTGAATTATACAGTAACCGTAGTCCAGGGTTACAGAATATTTGCTTCGCATATATTCGGTCTATCCGGACGTCGGGTACCATTGCTAGATGGTCACATCGATTAGTATAGGAAGATGTTCCTATACTACCGGCTTAGGTTCAAACCTATGAGGTCACATGCATAAAAGTTTCTAGGTTGATCAAATGGCTGATTGATGATTAAAAATCATTCAGGGGTAATTTGGTCAATTCGATTGACAAATTATCCTAAGCAAAAGTTGCATTAAAATAATTATTAAATTATTGGAGGATTAATTAGCAATTAGATTGCGAATGAACTCAATTTGATTGAGTAATTGGGCTTAGGTTGAGCCAAATTGAATAGGATTCAATTTGGGCTGCATGAGGGTTTGACCTAATTGGATTGGGTTCAACCCAAGTAGATTGAGCTTGACCCAATTGATGGGACTTGACCCAATTGGATTGGGCTTGATCTAAATCAATTACAAGACCTTATTTGATGAGGATTATGAGCTCAAATAATCAGAATTGGATAAGGAGAAGAATCCCTAAATTTTAGGAACCCATCCTTATCTTCTTGGAGAAGAATGACACCTTGATTTATCCCCAATATTTTTCATGCCTATCTTCCTTATTTTTGGCCAAAAATTGGCATGAGAAGAGAGGAGGCGTGGGGCTATAGTTTTTATAAAAATGGTACCTTAAATCTTTCTAGAAAGATTTAGATGAATTTCCTAATTTGTAGGGATTGCATGGTGCATGAAATAGGGTGGTCTGTGGCTGAACTTTGGATGTATGAATTCCTATATTTAGAGATCTAAAATGTACAAAATTTGGACATGTTTATCTCCTCTTAGCTGTCAAACCACAAAATTTTTTGGAAATTTTATCAGCTAAATTAGTTGGCTAAATTAGGTGTGAGGCGTGGGGTGGTCTTTTGGCTATAAAAGACCCCTATGCCTTGGGTTCAAAATATACAATATTTAGAAGTTTCAAAAAATTCTGAAAAAATTTTCTGAGGGCCTCCATCCCTTCTTCTCCTTCTTCCTCACGTCCATCCTCATATCCTTGAAGAACAATCAAAGGTTGAATGTTTAGAAGGAGATAGCTTCAGCCATTAAAACGTTCCTGCGCGAGCTAGCACTCTCGCGGAAGACGATCTACCTAGGGCTTCGCGTGTACTTCTTATAGAGGCCATTCGTGTGCATGGCTGCGAAGTCAAGGATCAGATCCACAAGTTTCTTTTATCATAAAAGGTATTAATCCCACATTGTTGCCCAGATAGACAACCCAAGAGGGGGGGTGAATTGGGTTTTAAAATAATTATTGCAATTAAATGGTTTGTGAATAACTAATTAATACTTTTTACAAGTTGATTAATTAGATGCTATGTGCAGTGAATGAAATGAAAGTAAGAGACAACAAAGCAATCACAAACACAAGGAATTTATAGTGGTTCGGAGCTAACCCTTGCTCCTACGTCCACTCCCCAAGCCTCACTTGGAATTCACTATAACCCCTCGGATTACAGCCGGTTGTTTTACAAGCTCACAACCTAACTTGTTGTTTTACGATATCACAACGAACTCGGTCGGTTTTTCCCAGGCTCACCGACTAGAACCACCCGATTGTTTTTCCGGGATCACAATCAAACCCTTACACGTTGGTTTCAACCTAGGCTCACCAACAAACCTTTACACCCTTGATTCAATCCCCTGATTGAATCAAGTAAGGAACAAATGGATTGAAAAACAAACAGAAAAATACAGCTTCTAAACAAGCAGATATTCAGCATATAAATAAGAGAGAAGTTAAGAGCCCTCAAACAAATTTATGAAGATGTAGAGGAGGGCTTCTCGAACTCTGGGTCTCCTCTTGAATGTCTTGAAGACTTGAAGGCTGAAGGAGACTTCTTTAATGCTGGGAAGAGTTGGTTGAATGGAGTTAATGGCCCTCTTCCTTCTTTTCTTTTGAAATCCTTTGGTAGATGAAGATTTCTTGTTTTCTTTGAATGGAATGTCGCTTCTCTACCTTGCTACAGTTCTCTGTGGCTATTTAAGCCATTTCCCACGAAACTAGCCGTTAGACACAATCTTCTAGCCGTTCTGCACATTCTGCACATCCTGACAATGTTTCCGTTGGGATCGGAGTCGACTCGCGCGATCTGGAGTCGACTCGGCTGCAGCAGGAGTCGACTCATGCTTTTCTGGAGTCGGCTCGGCAACTGTTCCGGATTTGAATTAAAGTGCTCTTCTCGACTGGGAGTCGACTCGACTTAACCCGGAGTCGACTCCCCAAAGTCTGGAGCTGACCTGGCACTTTTGGAGTCGACTCATTCCAAGGAATCCATAGATGTATTCTTCAACTTTGCTCACTCGAGTCGACTCGAAATTCTGGAGTCGACTCGGCGCTCAGAGTCCGAACTCCCGATCTTCTGTCTTTTGACTCGTGCCGTCCTGGAGTCGACTCGAACTGTTTCGGAGTCGACTCGGCTCTCAGTATCCGAAAAACAGTCTTCTGTCTTTTTGGGGTAGCGCTGCTTGGAGTCGACTCGGACTTTGCGGGAGTCGACTCGGCTCTCAGTGTCCGAAAGTTGCTCTCTGACTTTTGCCTTGTATCACTGGGAGTCGACTCTCGCTTCCTTTGGAGTCGACCTGCCAACCATCGGAGTCGACTCGAGTTCCTCAGGAGTCGACTCGGCTCTCAGGGTCCAAAATAACTTCTCTGTCTTTCTGTCTGTAACTCCCTGGAGTCGACTCGTACTACCTGGAGTCGACTCGGCAAGCATCGGAGTCGACTCGCGCTCTTCAGGAGTCGACTCGTTGACAGGTTTTGAGTTGGATCTTTCTGTCTCTGTCTGTTCTCAGTCGGAGTCGACTCGTAATGTACAGGAGTCGACTCGAGCCTGTGCCAGTGCTTCTGATACGCTTGGAGTCGACTCGTAATCTCCCGGAGTCGACTCGAGTCTCAGACTTTGGTTCAAATTGACTTCTTAACTTATCCAAAATGTCTTGAACCAAATCTAGAGACACTTAACCATAAATTTACAAGAATTTCACTGAAACACTAGATTGAATTCATTAGTAAACATAAGATATACTCAAATGCTTTGAGCTCATCAAAATCAAATAGGGTTATAATCAATCACTCCACAATCTCCCCCTTTTGATGATGACAAAACATTGAGTATATGTAAAGTGAATTGCTCAACAAACAAGGAGATTTATAGTAAAATTTTAAAATGAATTCAAGTGTCTAGTTATTTAATTTATCCAAAACTGAAAGGTGTGAAACAGTAAATTTTGAAGTTAAAGCTCCCCTTTCATTTGGAATTATATAAGCCTTCATGTCATGCAATCAATTGTTTGGCTTATATATATTTAATGAGTTTGCTTTTTAAAATTCAGATTCTCCCCCTCAACACATGCATTCAACTTTGTTTTGATTCTCTGAATTTTCTTTTAGTGCATTGAAGCTTTTGAACTTAAATTTTTGGTTTTTAGAGGAAAATCTGCCAATTTGTTCTTGAGTATGATTCAACTAATCTCCGAATATCCCTTGAATAGATTCTGGAGATTACTCCGTTAGGAGCCCCAACAGAGAGATAATGAGCCTCGAGGTATCGAATCCACTAAGAACAAATTATTGTTGTTTTAAAAGTTTTCTTTTTATTGATTTTCATTGATTCCCTTTACATGTCTATTCAATATATTTTCTCCCCCTTTTTGTCATCATAGCAAAAAGGAAGAAAGCACATCACACAAGCAATTAGAGATTTGCACATATTGAAGAAAATTGTCTACTCATTGTATTGATGTATATGTAGGTACAAAGAGTAAAGCAATAAATACATGTCAAAATGAAAAAGCAAGCTAGGGTTTCTTCGAGGAGGATGTGGCTCCCTTGCTCAGTCTTGATTGTTCCATAAGTAGACTGACCCCATCTGTGACGTTCCCTAGCTGCGTGATGATCGCCGAGGTGGCCCTACTGTGGATCGGAGAGCTCAGTCAGACTTCCTGAAGGGTATCCAACTTGGAGATCAACACATTCGCCAGACGCTCGGCCCCCTGACTCTGGCTGCCCAAGTCGTGTCGGATGTCATCTCGCATCTTTCTTGTGTTGCTTGTGACATCGCTCATATTTGAGAATTGGGCTTGTATAAGGCTTCTGACATTGTAATCTCTTCCCTCAGATGAGCCGTCATCTCGGTCACGGCTGACAATGAGGGAACCAATGCAGAAGAGGGGGCAGTGGCTGGACCTCGGAGCTCCCTCAGTAGGTCGTCCCGAAGATCCCGCACGATCTCCTGCCGCAACTCCCGGAGCTGCTCAGGAGAGATCCGGACCTCTAGTGGCTGAGTAGGGGTGCTGAAGAGGAGGGTCCGGCTGAAGTGGATGGTGCTGAGGTGGAGGGATAGGTGGGAAAGTCAGAATCATGATCAGGGCTGGGGGAGTGTCGAGTAGTATGTGGAAGAGGATGATTTCCTGACCCAGACTCCCTCACCTTATCAAATCCCATCCTGTGAAGGGTTCCCTCACCCATGCGATCTGTGTATCGCAGTGCGCGAGAGGGTTCCCCCTCAGGAATGGGGACCTCGGACTCCCTAAAAATCAGGGTATACACATCCCATATGGAAGGGTGAGCCTAGGTTTGTCTAGTGGCTCACATAGGTATTTGTAGATCAGCTTAGGGAAGTTAATTGGGGTATCTTGGAGAATGTAGTACATTAGGGCTAGGTCCCTCTCGATACAAAGTCAAAGCGGCCGTCTTAGGAAAGAGGGTCCTAGATATAATACTCAAGAGGAGCCGCATTTCAACTGAAAGCTGACTAGCGGACACCTCATCTAGTGGGGACTGGGGTGGACTCCCTAATATGGCCGTAAGGGCCTCAGTCCTATCGGCCGGGTGAGTGGGAAACCCCTACTTGGGGAAGATGAGGATTTGTGCTATAAAATCCTCTGAAATAATAAAGGGACACCCGCTACGGTTCCCTGTATCCCACCATTACCCCTAGACTGTCCCGTAAAACTCCCTAACTAGCCTGGGTAAGTGGGAGATCTAGGAGCAAAAAAGAACTCTAATCCTTGGGCCCTCAACCTATGCCCTATAGTGAAGCCTTCCCGGGAGAGATAGTCGAAGTTGACATATCTCCCGGTGGAGACCGCCTTCCCGGCGCACGGACGCGAGGGAACCGGCCTCGGCGGGGAACCGGAGGTTGTGGCCTCACGGGATCATTCCGAGCCTTGGACCGTCGCTCGGCCGCTCGCGGATTGGGGCCTCTTCCGGCTCGGGACAACTACTTACGAGGCATCTAGACCTAGAGAGGGGAAAAACGAGGATCGGAAGAACTCGACGGAAAAGCCCTAATGGAGGTCGGAGACGAGGTCGGAGACGGCTCTAGGGTTTGTGAACAGTGGAGGCGGTGAATAGAAGTGTTGATTAAACGCTTCGATTAGGGTTAAAACATCGGATTCCCGACCGCGAGTCGACTCCAGTAAGTCGCGAGTCGACTCGACCTCGAGTCGACTCCAAAATATGCGCGAGTCGACTCCCCTATGTTGCCATCGACCTCGAGTCGACTCCCATCTGTGTGCGAGTCGACTCCCCTCATGAGCCGACTCTGAAACGTATCCGAGTCGACTCGAACTCTGGCACGCACCTAAAAATCATGTTATTTTCGTGCCAAACAAGGGATAATCACTAAGTTATGATCTGATTTGATGATCATAGATGAGAAACTCTATATTTAACACGCTAATCATCAAAATCAATGAACTAGAAGAGAACATCACTAGGATGGATCAATCACTCCTAATCCTCTCCTAAGCACACTAAATCGCTCTTCACTCAAGGGTTTTGTGAAGATGTCAGCTAGTTGATCATCAGTGCAAATAAATTGAAGTGTAACATCACCATTCAGTACATGATCTCTTATGAAGTGATGTCTTATTTCAATGTGTTTGGTTCTTGAGTGCTGAATTGGATTCTTAGTTAAGTTAATAGCACTTGTATTGTCACAATTAATGGGGAATTTTATCTTGTTTAATTCCATAATCTTCCAGTTGTTGTTTGATTCCACATGATTTGAGCACCAACAACTCCGGCAGCAACATATTCAGCTTCAGCAGTAGTATAATGCACCGAGTTTTGTTTCTTGCTAAACCATGAGATTAAATTTTCTCCTAAGAATTGACATGAACCCGCTGGTGCTTTTTTCTTATCAAGTTTACAACCAGCAAAGTCTGAATCTGTGTATCCTATTAAGTTCAGGCTAGATTCTTTAGAATACCATAAACCTATATTTTTTGTTCCTATTAGGTATTTAAAGATTCTCTTGACTGAATTAGATGAGATTCCTTAGGACTAGACTGATGATCTGCACACATGCATAAACTAAACATGATATCTAGGGTCTACTTGCAGTGAGATACAATAAAGATCCTATCAATACCTCTATACATCTTTTTGATCTACAGATTTACCTGATTCATCTTGGTCTAGTTTGCATGATGAGCTCATGGGTGTGCTGATTGACTTGTTTCCCTCCATATCAAACTTCTTAAGCATCTCCTTGATGTATTTAGCTTGATTGATGAAGATCCCTTCTTCAGATTGTTTGATTTGAAGCCCGAGGAAATAGTTCAGCTCTCCCATCATGCTCATTTCAAACTCACTCTGCATCAAGTCAGCAAATTCTTCGCAGAGGCGATTGTTAGTAGCACCGAAAATAATATCATCAACATAAATCTGCACTACTAACATTTCTTTGTTTTTCTTCTTTAAAAACAGTGTTGTATCTACATTTCTCCTAGAGAACTCATGATCTAGTAGAAATTTGCTAAGTCTTTCATACCATGCTCTAGGTGCTTGTTTCAAACCATAAAGTGCTTTGTTCAATTTATACACATGATTAGGGTATTGATGATTTTCAAAACCAGGAGGTTGTTCTACATACACCTCCTCATTAATATACCCATTCAAAAATGCACTTTTTACATCCATTTGAAATAATTTGAATCCTTAGAGCATGCAAATGCTAGTAATAATCTAATAGCCTCAAGTCTAGCTACAGGAGCAAAGGTTTCATCAAAATCTATACCTTCTTCTTGATTATAGCCCTTTGCTACTAGTCTAGCCTTAATTCCTAATTTACAATTCCATTTTCATCAAGTTTATTTTTATATATCCATTTGGTACCTATAATTTGAATATTCAGAGGGTCGTTCAACTAGGTTCCATACCTTGTTTCTAGTAAATTGGTTTAGTTCTTCTTGCATTCATTTATCCCAATTTACATCTTTTTCAGCTTCTTTCTATGTGTTTGGGTTTCAAAATGTGAGACAAATGCTAGATGATTATTTAAGTTCCTAAGAGACGCTCTAGTCCTTACGGGTTGAGATGGATCATCTAAAATTAATTCCTTAGGATGCCCATGAGCATACCTCCAAGCCTTAGTCAGCCCATTGATCCACAATAGCCTCTTGGCTTGATGATGCATTTCCAATTAATTTTTGTTCATCTTCTTGTAATTCATCTCATCAATCTGTTCTTTCAAGAATTTCAGCATCATCATCAAGATCAACTCTCTTGCTAGAAGAAATATCACTAGAATCATCAAAAACAACATGTTATAGATTCTTCCAATAACAAGGGGTTCTTTTTATTAAAAACTCTATAGGCTTTACTAGTTGTAGAATACCCCCAAAAAATATACCCTCATCAGATTTAGAGTCAAATTTACCTAGATTATCCTTTCCATTATTATGAACAAAACACCTACATCCAAAACATGAAAATAGTTTACTTTGGGTTTTCTATTTTTTCCAAAGTTCATAAGGTGTTTTCTTTATAATGGGTCTCAATAAAACTCTATTTAATATATGACATGAGGTATTAATGGCTTCTCCCCAAAAGTACTTAGGGGAGGTTACTTTCACATAGCATGGTTCTAGCCATTTTCTCTAGGGTTCTATTTTTTCTTTCTTACAACTCCATTTTGTTGTGGTGTCCTAGGTGCAGAAAAATTATGAGTTATTCCCTTTTTACTACAAAACTCATCAAATAAATGATTTTCAAATTCGGTTCCATGGTCACTTCTAATAGCTATGACTGAAGTATCTCTAGCATTTGTTACTTCCTTATGAAATTTCTTAAAAACTGAAAATGCTTGATCTTTATGAGCTAAGAACATGACCCAAGTATATCTAGAAAAGTCATCAACAATAACTAGAGACCATATTTATTTCCTCCTAGACTTGTGGTTCTAGTTGGGTCCGAATAGATCCATGTGTAGTAGTTCTAGAGGTCTAGAGGTAGAGACACAATTTATGGATTTAAAGGAGTTCCTTGATTGTTTTGCCATATTGACAAACTTCACATATTTTTATTCTTTTCAAACTTTAGTTTTGGCAAACCTATCACGGAATCTCTTTTAACTAGTTTTGATATTGTGTCCACACTTGCATGACCTAACTTACGGTGCCATAACCAACTAGCATCATTATCCTTAGTTTCATTAACAACTAAACATGGGTTATGTTTGGCAAGATCCTCAAGGTCTACTACATACACATTCCCACGTCTTATTCCTTTAAAAACTAAACTATTGTCATTTGAGTTGGTTATGATGCATAAGGATGGTTTGAACAAAACATCAAAACCTCTATCACACAATTGACTAATGCTAAGTAGATTATGCTTAAGACCATCAACATATCGAACATTATCAATAAAGGTTGAAGGGGTGATTTGTACTTTACCTATACCAATGATGTGACCTTGGTTATTGTCTCCAAAGTCACAGCACCTCCCTTCTTAGCCTCAAGGGTGAAGAATTGGTCTTTGTCACCCGTCATGTGTCTTGAGCAGCCACTATCAAGTACCAACAATTTTTGTCGACCTTGGCTGCAAGACACTCCTACACAAGCAAATCATACAATTTTAGGTACCCAAGTTTTCTTGGGTCCTTCATGGTTAGTAATGTTGGTTCCTTTTGGAATCCAAACCCTTTTAATTTTTCTTTTAGTTTTTTCTTTTCTATAATCACACACATTTGCTTTATGTCCTAATGTTCCACAGCAAAAACATGTTATTTCTTAGATTTACTTTTTCCCTGCTTTAACAAGAAATTACTAAGAAGTTTTTGCTTATTTTTAGGTTTATACCCTAAACCAGCTCTATTGAACACAGCTCGTTGACTATTAAGTATCATTTCTAATTTTTCTGAGCTATATGTAAATTTTTCTACAAAAGGCTTGTACTTTTCAAGTTCTAGTGTCAATTTTTGTTTTTCTGTTTTTAGTCATTTAGGCCTTTTGTGAGACTCTCTTTTAAGATTTGTTTATTGTTTTTAAGTTCTATATTTCTTTGGTCAGCCTTTCGTTATCTTAATTAAGGTATTAGTCTTTTGAATTAAGATTTGGTTGCTTGTCTTAAGTTCTGAATTTTCTTTAATAATAACATCTTTATCCTTAACTAATGTATCATACTTACGGAGGTGAGTTTGGTTAGTTAGTTTCAATTCTTTGTTTTTAAGGTTTATTGTCTTATACTCGTCCATTAATTCATTGAAGGCATCATATAATTCATCGAAAGTAAAATCTAAATGTGTTCCGGATGTTACCTCATTGTCGTTAGCCATAAAACATAGGTTGGCCTTTTCTTCTTGTTCCTCATCCGATGATGATGATGATGTGTCGGAGTCCGATAGGGTGGAGACGAGGACTTTCTTTTCTTGTACTTGCTCCCCTTCTTCAGCAAAGGACACTCAGCTCTGAAGTGCCCCGGCTTCTTACACTCATAACATCCGATCCCCTCATTTTCCCTTTCCTTACTTTTATCCTTGTGATAGGAACTTGAGGGGCCTCTCCTTTGATGTGAGGACTTCTTCCGGTTGATGAATCTATGGAATTTTCTTACAGGAGAGCCTCATCATCATCTCCCTCATTGTCTTCCTCTTCACTGCTACTGCTGCAAGACAAATCTTTGTTAGTAGAAAAGATTTAAGTGCTATTACCTTTTTCTTGTGAGAGGACTCTTCTTCATTGTGTTGTTTCATCGTTAGCTCATGCGTCATGAGGGATCCAAGTAGCTCCTCTAGTGGCAACTTGTTTAAATCCTTGGCTTCTTGGATTGCCGTCACCTTTGGCTTCCCATGACCTTGGTAGACAACGAAGAATCTTCCTGACAAGCTCACTGTTAGTATAATTTTTGCCAAGGCTTTTTAGGCCATTGACAATGTCAGTAAATCTAGTTGAACATGCAAGTGATTGTTTCATTAGATCCATCTTAAAATAATTCATACTTATGAACTAATATATTTTATTTTGGATTCTTTTACTTGATTTGTGCCCCTCGTGGGTCACTTCAAGTCTATCCAAATCTCTTTTGCAGAAATGCATGTAGAGACTCTATTGGATTCATTTCTATCTAATGCACAATAAAGTCACATTCATTGCTTTTGGCATTTAGTTGTTGCCTTCCTTATGTCATTGTCATCCCAATCCTTTTCAAGCTTTGGGTATAGTGACACCCTCTACAAAAATGGATGGGAATGTATGGTCCATTTAGAATGGTGGTCCACATCTCATAGTCTTGGGCTTGGATAAATATTCTCATCCTAGCCTTCCAAATATGAGTAGTCGGATCCATTAAAAGAATGGAGGTCTATGTGTGGACTGGGCCCTCAATGTGAGAAGATCCAAATGGGGTTTGTCATTTTGATCTTTTACTCTTGGGTAATAGAGTTCCGGCTCTGATACCACTTGTTGCCCAGATAGACAACCCAAGAGGGGGGGTGAATTGGGTTTTAAAATAATTATTGCAATTAAATGGTTTGTGAATACCTAATTAATTCTTTTTGCAAGTTGATTAATTAGATGCTAAGTGCACATGAATGAAATGAAAGTAAGAGACAACAAAGCAATCACAAACACAATGATTTTATAGTGGTTCGGAGCTAACCCTTGCTCCTACGTCCACTCCCCAAGCCTCACTTGGGAATCTCACTATAACCCTCGGATTACAGCCGGTTGTTTTACAAGCTCACAACCTAACTTGTTGTTTTACGAGATCACAACGAACTCGGTCGGTTTTTCCAGGCTCACCGACTAGAACCACCCGATTGTTTTTCCGGGATTCACAATCAAAACCCTTATACGTTGGTTTCAAACCTAGGCTCACCAACAAACCTTTATACCCTTGATTTCAATCGTCTGATTGAATCAAGTAAGGACCAAATGGATTGAAAAAACAAACAGAAAAATACAGCTTCTAAACAAGCAGATTATTCAGCGATATAAATAAGAGAGAAGTTAAGAGCCCTCAAACAAATTTATGAAGATGTAGAGGGAGGGCTTCTCGAACTCTGGGTCTCCTCTTGAATGTCTTTAAGACTTGAAGGCTGAAGGAGACTTTTTTATGCTGGGAAGAGTTGGTTGAATGGAGTTAATGGCCCTCTCCTTCTTTTTCTTTGAAATCCTTTGGTAGATGAAGATTTCTTGTTTTCTTTGAATGGAATGTCGCTTCACTACCTTGCTACAGTTCTCTGTGGCTATTTAAGCCATTTCCCACGGAAACTAGCCGTTAAGACACAATCTTCTAGCCGTTCTGGCACATTCTGCACATCCTGACAATGTTTCTGTTGGGATCGGAGTCGACTCGCGCGATCTGGAGTCGACTCGGCTGCAGCAGGAGTCGACTCATGCTTTTCTGGAGTCGGCTCGGCAACTGTTCCGGATTTGAATTAAAGTGCTCTTCTCGACTGGGAGTCGACTCGACTTAAACCCGGAGTCGACTCCCCAAAGTCTGGAGCTGACCTGGCACTTTTGGAGTCGACTCATTCCAAGGAATCCATAGATGTATTCTTCAACTTTGCTCACTCGAGTCGACTCGGAAATTCTGGAGTCGACTCGGCGCTCAGAGTCCCGAACTCCCGATCTTCTGTCTTTTGACTCGTGCCGTCCTGGAGTCGACTCGAACTGTTGCGGAGTCAACTAGGCTCTCAGTATCCGAAAAAACAATCTTCTGTCTTTTTGGGGTAGCGCTGTCTTGGAGTCGACTCGGACTTTGCGGGAGTCGACTCGGCTCTCAGTGTCCGAAAGTTGCTCTCTGACTTTTGCCTTGTAACACACTGAGAGTCGACTCTTGCTTCTTTGGAGTCGACCTGCCAACCATCGGAGTCGACTCGAGTTCCTCAGGAGTCGACTCGGCTCTCAGGGTCCAAAATAACTTCTCTGTCTTTCTGTCTGTAACTCCCTGGAGTCGACTCGTACTACCCTGGAGTCGACTCGGCAAGCATCGGGAGTCGACTCGCGCTCTTCAGGAGTCGACTCGTTGACAGGTTTCTGAGATGGATTCTTTCTGTCGTCTGTCTGTTCTTTGTCGGAGTCGACTCGTAATGTACAGGAGTCGACTCGAGCCTGTGCCAGTGCTTCTGATACGCTTGGAGTCGACTCGTAATCTCCCGGAGTCGACTCGAGTCTCAGACTTTGGTTCAAATTGACTTCTTAACTTATCCAAAATGTCTTGAACCAAATCTAGAGACACTTAACCATAAATTTACAAGAATTTCACTGAAACACTAGATTGAATTCATTAGTAAACATAAGATATACTCAAATGCTTTGAGCTCATCAAAATCAAATAGGGTTATAATCAATCACTCCACACACATCAATATTTTATTTTGGAGTCAGGGTCTAGGTCTGATTCTCCGAGGTTTTACCCTCCTTTGGGGCTCCTCACGGAGTTATCTCCAGAATCCATTCGATGAATATTTTGAGATTAATTGAAATAGAGTGTTTACCTTTCAAATCTGATAGTTAATCATGCATGAAAGTTTTAGCATAATTATTTAAACAATTCCGGCATAATCCTATGTGTTCTTAAGGTGCTGATTTCTAGATTTGATCTTGTAAGCATGCATGAATTAAATTGTTTGATTCGGTTTTTCCGTTGCATTTTTAAAACTTAAAAAGAATTACATATGGCTTGATCCCCCTTATGAAAGGGTACGTAGGCAACCCGACCAGGTTCAGCCATGGTTTTTTTTAAAAAAAAATTCAGCATGCTTAATACCGAAGAACTTAGGATTCACTTTCAGTGGTATCAGAGCCAGGTTTATGTACTCACTGTATGCTCAGATACGTTCACAGATACATCCATATGTAAGTGATAGAGACCATCAATCATAAAACCACGTCCAAACAGTTTATTTTGCAAATAAATGGAAACGTAGTCTTTATTGAAATTGAATTCATAATGTTCCTTTGCTAGACAAGATACAGAAATCAGATTTCTGCTAGCACTAGGTACAAAATAACAATCTCTAAGTATCAAATTAAATCCTGATGGTAAATGCAAAGGGAATATGCCCATAGCAACAGTAGCAACTCTTGCTCCATTGCCAATCCGAAGGATTACCACACCTTCCGTAAGCCTTCTACTTTTCTTTAGACCCTGCATGGTAGTGCACAAGTGAACACTAGAACCAGAGTCTATAATCCAACTAGAAATAGAAGAAACCGTTAGATTAGTTTCAATAATGAGCATATTAGACATACCTTCAGAAGGCGTGTCACCCTTCTTGCTCTTTATGTTTTCCATGTAGATAGAATAGTTCCTCTTCCAATGGCCGTCTTCATTGCAATGGAAATATTTTTCTTTGGGTTCGGCCTTCTTCTTAGGAACTTCCTTCTTCGGCTTTTTCTCGGTCTTCTGCTTCTTCGCAGGCTTCTTCTTCTTCCCAGTAGACTTTCTCTTGGAAGTAGAAGCTAGCTCAGCAGCGAAAACTGTACCCTTTGAACCTTTCAAGGCTCCCTCAGTTGTCACCAACATATTCAACAATTCAAGTTTGGTGCATTCAATTTTATTCATATGGTAGTTTACAATAAACTGCCCATATGAATATGGCAATGATTGTAGGATCAAATCCGTTTGCAAATCCTTGTGCATGGTCATGCCAAGCTTCTCAAGCTCCTCAAGATCCTTGATTATGGTCAAACCATGTTCATGGACGGACTGCCCATCGCGCATCTTGGCTTTGAAGAGCCGCTTGGACACTTCAAACCTCGTTGCGCGACTCTGTTCACCATACAACTCTTGTAGGTGATCAAGTATGTCCTTAGCAGTCTCCATGCTCTCATGCTGGCATTGCAATTCGTTGGACATGGATGCCAAAATGTAGCACCTAACCTTATTGTCGTCATCCAACCATTTTGTATGCGTCTCACGCTGCTCATTGGTTGCACGTGTTGGTAAAACCGGGAGTTCATGGTCAAGAAAATAAGCTATCTTTTCACAACTCAAGACAATCTTCAAGTTGCGGAGCCAATCTTTATAGTTTGGTCCGGTCAACCTATTGTTATCTAGAATTCGAACTATCGGGTTGGAAGCCATTGACATCTGCAGAGAGTGGTCTTTTGGCTATAAAAGACCCCCATGCCTTGGGTTCAAAATATACAATATTTAGAAGTTTCAAAAAATTCTGAAAAAATTTTCTGAGGGCCTCCATCCCTTCTTCTCCTTCTTCCTCACGTCCATCCTCCATATCCTTGAAGAACAATCAAAGGTTGAGTGTTTAGAAGGAGATAGCTTCAGCCATTAAAACGTTCCTGCACGAGCTAGCACTCCCGCGGAAGACGATCTACCTAGGGCTTCGCGTGTACTTCTCATAGAGGCCATTCGTGTGCATGGCTGCAAAGTCAAGGATCAGATCTACAAGTTTTTTTTATCATTAAAGGTATTAATCCCACATCAATATTTTATTTTGGAGTCAGGGTCTAGGTCTGATTTCCCGAGGTTTTACCCTCCTTTGGGGCTCCTCACGGAGTTATCTCCAGAATCCATTCGATGGATATTTTGAGATTAATCAAAATAGAGTGTTTACCTTTCAGATCTGATAGTTAATCATGCATGAAAGTTTTAGCATAATTGTTTAAACGATTCCGGCATAATCCTATGTGTTCTTAAGGTGCTGATTTCTAGATTTGATCTTGTAAGCATGCATGAATTAAATTATTTGATTCGATTTTTCCGCTGTATTTTTAAAACTTAAAAAGAACTACATATGGCTTGATCCCCCTTATGAAAGGGTACGTAGGCAACCCGATCAGGTTCAGCCATGGTTTTTTTTAAAAAAAAATCAGCATGCTTAATACCGAAGAACCTAGGATTCACTTTCAACAAATACTTTTGATTTATCTCATTTCTAGATATTTTAGATCCTATGGTACTCACTGTATGCTCAGATACGTTCACAGATACATCCATATGTAAGTGATAGAGACTGTCAATCATAAAACCACGTCCAAACAGTTTATTTCGCAAATAAATGGAAACGCGATCTTTATTGAAATTGAATTCATAATGTTCCTGTGCTAGACAAGATACAGAAATCAGATTTCTACTAGCACTAGGTACAAAATAACAATCTCTAAGTATCAAATTAAATCCTGACGGTAAATGCAAAGGGAATATGCCCACAGCAACAGTAGCAACTCTTGCTCCATTGCCAATCCGTAGGGTTACCACACCTTCCGTAAGCCTTCTACTTTTCTTTAGACCCTACATGGTAGTGCACAAGTGAACACTAGAACCAGAGTCTATAACCCAACTGGAAATAGAAGAAACCGTTAGATTAGTTTCAATAATGAGCATATTAGACATACCTTCAGAAGGCGTGTCACCCTTCTTGCTCTTTATGTTTCCCATGTAGATAGGATAGTTCCTCTTCCAATGGCCGTCTTCATTGCAATGGAAATATTTTTCTTTGGGTTCGGCCTTCTTCGTAGGAACTTTCTTCTTCGGCTTTTTCTCGGTCTTCTGCTTCTTCACAGGCTTCTTCTTCTTCCCAGTAGACTTTCTCTTGGAAGTAAAAGCTAGCTCAGCAGCGAGAACTGTATCCCTTGAACCTTTCAAGGCTCCCTCAGTTGTCACCAACATATTCAACAATTCAAGTTTGGTGCATTCAATTTTATTCATATGGTAGTTTACAATAAACTGCCCATATGAACATAGCAACGATTGTAGGATCAAATCCGTTTGCAAATTCTTGTGCATGGTCATGCCAAGCTCAAGATCCTTGATCATAGTCAAACCATGTTCATGGACGGACTGCCCATCGCACATCTTGGCTTTGAAGAACCGCTTGGACACTTCAAACCTCGTTGCGCGACTCTGTTCACCATACAACTCTTGTAGGTGATCAAGTATGTCCTTAGCAGTCTTCATGCTCTCATGCTGGCATTGCAATTCGTTGGACATGGATGCCAAAATGTAGCACCTAACCTTATTGTCGTCATCCAACCATTTTGCATGCGTCTCACGTTGCTCATTGGTTGCACGGGTTGGTAAAATCGGGAGTTCATGGTCAAGAACATAAGCTATCTTTTCACAACTCAAGACAATCTTCAAGTTGCGGAGCCAATCTTTATAGTTTGGTCCGGTCAACCTATTGTTATTTAGAATTCGAACTATCGGATTGGAAGCCATTGACATCTACAGAGAGTAAAGATTCTAATTAGAAATTTGTATTTGACATTAATTTATTTTAGGGACTTTTAAAACAAAATTGGATCAAATCCTTCCACTATTTCTCGGATCTCTCATACTCCCCTGGTAAAGATACGGAAACCTGCGACTTAGAATTTCAAGTGGGATGCTGCGGTCCCACCAATCTACATGTCACCTCACCTAACAGTTATTGGAGACACATAGACGATGAGTGTACAACTCTTGTACAATATTTCGTAAGCATATTGAGCTAACCTAGTCTTCAAGTCATAAGGACCTCACCTAACAGTCATTGGACCCGTTCGTTGGTTAAGTCAAACCCACCGTATATCTCGCAAAAATAAAGCTGTGATTGGGTCCTCACCTAACAGTTATTGGAGCCCAACCCCACCTTTACCCCACAACATCTCATGTTAATAGAGAGGTCCAATCCTCCGATGCAACTAGCCCATTGTATCCAGCCGAGACTAATCAACGCCGGAAAGATCTTAGCAACTCTACTACGGTGGAAGACCAATCGACTTAATATTGGGTAATCAGATCTTAGTGATTCCAACTTTGAGCTTTTCATAGGAGGTAATCGATCAATTGGCCAGGTAAGCAGGTAGGAGGCTCCCCTTACTCAGAGAGTAAGGTCCTAATTAAGTAACCATTTTGAGCTTTCCTAGACACTAATTAGATCAATTAATCAAATATGGCTAGCTCAATATATCGTTCACTTTTGATTGATTTAGGAAGGTTTTAGGTCTCTTGAAATTTACATCTAATGTAATAATCTACCCCATACCATATGTCATTCGATTTACATCTTATGTTAATGTCATATTGGTTCAAGTTTACATCCTATGTAATTATGAAATCCTTTCATATATTATGTGATTACATCTTATGTAAATGACATAATTGTTTCAGTTTACATCTAATGTAAATGTCCTATTGTTTAAGGGTTTTATTTACATCTCATACAAATAAATTTTGTTTAACTAATACATACATCTCATGCATACATTGTTTTAAACATAACCTTAAACAAGTATGAACATTATGATTACATGCATCTTATGTATATTTTCAGATCTGAAACTTTAAACCTATTATGCTATTCTCTGGATTTCAGATCATGCATTACTTGATTTAAAACATTGTAATCTAATTGTAATTCTAAAACAATTTGCAAGATCATAGCAAATAAAAATCTGCATGCTGAAAATTTCAGCAACCTAAAATTTCAGCACGCAGAAAATCCAGCAAGCATAATTTCTTTAAAAATCAGATTAAAAATATGGTAATCAATCCTTAAGTCCTAATCATGCTTCCTGAAATCTTTGCTCTGATACCACTGCTAAGTTACGCCTCGTTCGATGCGACGTTCACAGCGAAATTCGAATGGAACGTCATTCATCGTATGAACGTGCCTCGGATCGTAGAATTCAAAATTTTTTCTGGATCCAAATCTAGAAGATCTTTGAACTCATTAGGAAGGAGAGATTAGGATCTGAAGAGGGTTGATTAAGATTTATAAAACTGAAATAAAATCAGAAGTTATTAGATTTGAAGATCTCATCTTCAAAAATTCTGCAGGTGTAGAACACCGCAGCCTGATGATCTATTCTAGGTTCCTATTTGAGCCGCACAATTGTCCGACCTTTACAGGTATCCATACGAGGATCTAATCATCTGAGAATAGGTCTTACCGGAGTGCTAGCTTCTTGCAAAGACCTCTCATGACTATCATAAATTGGAATAAGAATCTGCAACTTACCTCCTTCATGAAGAACCTTTCTTCTTCAACCTTGCTCACGATAGTGGAAGAGGAAGGAGGAACCTTGCACGTGGATCTTCCTTGCCTTGCTACCATGGAAGAAGAGGAGGATGAAGACCCCTTGCTGCCATGGAGAAGGAGGAAGAAAGAAGAGGAGGCGTGAAGAGGAAGGGAGAGAATTTTTTCATAATGTCTCCCTTGCTATCCTTTTATAGATTGGGTTTAGGGCCTCTCCTAATCTTATTAGGAGTATGGAACTATAACCCACCCTTGGATTAATGCCAAGTGTCCAATCCTTGTGCTCATAGATGCATGACATGTGTCCACTTAATCAATTGATTAATTTTCTAATCACATTTGGATTCCTAATCTCATTAGAAGAATTAATTGATTTGGGAGCATGCATCCTACGACGCCATGTGGACTTTAAAGTCCGCATAGTGTGAACATGATTTAAATCACATTCATCCTATGACGATATGTGGTCTTTAAAATCCGCACAAACCTTGGTTTAATCAAATTGACCCAATCATGAACCCAAATCAATTTGGATCGAACCCAATTTGATTTGGCTCATTAAATCAGCCCAATTGTAATCCAATTACAACCAATTCCACTTAATTCTTCTTTCATTAACTTACTAACACTTAGTGGGTTAATTCAATCACCAATCATATTGATGATTGATTTCTATTGTGATTCCAAATCATAATTATGATAGTCTGACTAATAAATCCTCTATGTGTGTGACCCCGTAGGTTCTATTCTGACTGGTAGTGAGATATATTGAGATCTCCATCTCAATATCACTGAAACTTCTTTCAATGGACTGAAACGATTTCAGTTCTACTCTTAGGGTTCACTGATCACCAAGTGAATGCCTTCGAGTCTCACAATCCACTAGTAACATCTAGCAGTATATGGTGCCAACCCAGCAGAATGGAATGTCTGAACCTCTAGGTGCAGTTAGCATATAATACAGTTCCTCTATCATGGATCCCGACGTGACAGAGGTTATGGATATCTCGTCAAACTCCATCGTCCGTCATATGTCATATTTATACGACTTCCAGTTCGAAATATTGAAAACTCTTTTTCCAAAATACCTGGCCAGAAATTTATCGAACTTAGTCTCATAAATCACATAGGATCACTTCTAATCTATCAAGGTCGATAGATCCCATCTAGAAGCAACCCTATTCCAAAATGAACCTACTGTAGCCAATCCGCACTACAAGGACCCGAATGGCTAAGGCCCAAGTTCACATGCTCGTCAAACTACAGCAACCTCATAGTGAATAACTGAGGCATCGTAGGTCAAAGGACCAGTCATACAACTACAGCTTAAGTAGTCACTGATGAGTGGATAGACATCCATGTGACTACTATCTTTGGTCATGCTCAATACTTTGTTTTCTAACAAGTACTTGCATAATCACTTTAGTGTCTCTACACCGTGGACTCGAGACTCATCCATTTGACTAAGTGATATGTGCACTAATCTCAGCGGATCGATCACCGTCCCTCGTGATGGATCCATCGATCAGGAGCATTTAGAAATTAATCCCTAATGACACATGCCTCAAATTCTTGACTCCTTTGAGAATATGTGTCATCATCTATTAATTTCTTGAACAATTCATGGACACATACAAAACATGAATGAAAAATAAATTGCCCAATCTTATTTATTAATAAGAGTCAAATTACAAATTTGTGCCCCAGATTACAAATATGCGTCAGCCACGTTGGCTTCTAGGACATACTTCTAATAGGAGAGAAGAGTTATTCAAGAATTTTCAGATTCTTACCTAGCTTCTTAGCGCCGAATGGCAGCAGCAGCGGCGCAAACAGCTACCAGCAATTAGAGAGGGATTCGAAGAAATCCAGCGACGAGCTTCTATTGAAGACCTAGATTCTCTAGTAGGATTGAAGAGAACCTTAGAGGAGCTCTAAATAGAGGTGGAAGAGGCTGGAATCCACCTTGGCATTGGATTCCTTTAGTGAAGTTGGAAGGAAGGAGACTCCCATCGGGAGTCTTTTTCCTTCGTCGCACATGCTGAGCACGTGCGGCCCCTTATTTTTTTTGGGCGGCCGAAGAATGCTTCTAAGCCAGTCAAATGGATCTAGCCCAACTAGGTAGAGATGCATAATTCTAAAATAAAATTCTAGGCCTGGGTATTACATTCTCCCCTCCTAAAAGAAAATTCGTCTACGAAATTTTCTTTTCTTGCGATTTCAAAAAGTTAGAGATACATAATTCTAATCTCATCCTCAATTGTCCAATAATTCTACTTAACAATACAAGTTCATCTTTAGTTCTTATCATAAGAGTAAGGTCTAAAACCTCCAAACTTGATTCTTTTTGTAGATGATGTAAATCAAACTTCTCTCTTATGAATGGAAATGAGCGTCTTAATTCTAAATAAGAATATCAAGTTTGTTTGTCAAAATTTTAACTTCTCTTGATTAATTGATCTATCACAAGATTAGATCATAATCAACTCTAATCCACTCCTAGTAGAATATTCATCAAAGTTGATTGATAACCTCAGGGTTGATATCAATCATATCCATATCATCATAATATTCCAAAATAATATATTACATAGTAATATAATATCCATCAAATTCATACTTCATGAATAATACCACTCAAAGTCATGAATACAATAATTTAATGATTAGTGATAAATTTAGAAAAAGTGAAACATTACTTACCTTACGAATGCAATCCAACTAGAAAATCCAATTAATTCTAAATTTTTTTCAGAGCCTAATATCCAAAAATTATATTTTTTCTTAAAATTTTGTTATAATTGTATGAACAAAAACTTAAATTCAAACACTCTCACAAGGTTGACCAAGCAGAAATGCCCGACTCTTCGGTTGGTCTGATCAAAGTGCAATTCATCGAATCATGCTCAAACTAGGACACAAATGGTTCAACAAGGATTGGGGTGATCAAATGTAACAAAGTTTGTGTTGCCCAAGAAGACAACCCAAGAGGGGGGGTGAATTAGGTTTTAAGTAATAATTGCAATTAAAAACTTAATTAGTAACTAATTAACACTTATTGCAAGCAAATTAATTAGATTGCTAGTTGTAGTGAATGAAAGGGATGGAAGAGACAATGAACCAATTACAAACACAAGAGGTTTTATAGTGGTTCGGAGCTAACCCTTGCTCCTACGTCCACTCCCCAAGCTTCACTTAGGAGTTCTCTATAATTCCTTGGATTACAGCCGGTTGTTTTATAAGTTCACAACCCAACTTGTTGTTTTCATGAGATCACAACGAACTCAGTCGGTTTTCACAGGCTCACCGACTAGAACCACCCGATTGTTTTTTCGGGATCACAATCGAACCCTACACCGTTGGTTTTAACTTCGGCTCATCAACCAACCTTTACACTCTTGATTCAATCCCCTGATTGAATCAAGTAAGAGAAACAGTTTGGAAAGAGTATAGGGAAAGCTTCTTAAAAAGCAAATATGAACAATATTAATAAAGTAGAGTTAGAAGCCCTCAAACAGATTTTGGAAGAGGAAGAAGGGGCTTCTCGAACTCTAAGTCTCCTCTTTGAATGTGCTAAAGATTTGATATCAGAAGGAGAGCCTTGAATGCGAAGGAAAGAGTTTGTTGGATGGAGTTCAATGCGCTTCTTCCTTCTTTCACTTGTATTTACTCTTAAGAGCCTTTGGTAGGTGGAAAACCCTTTTTGTTTGCATGGAATAGCTCTCTTCGTGTCTACTACTGTTTACTATGGCTATTTATGCAGTTCTTTTTGAAATATAGCCGTTAGACACTGATTTGTAGCCGTTCTGTACAGTCTGCACATCCTGACAGTATGTCCGTTCAGATCGGAGTCGACTCGCACGATCTGGAGTCGACTCGTCTGTTGCAGGAGTCGACTCATGCTTTACTGGAGACGACTTGGCAACTGTTCAGGATTTGAATTAAAGTGCTGTCCTGATCTGGAGTCGACTCGCCAATGTCTGGAGTTGACTCGGCACTTTTGGAGACGGCTCGTTCTCAGGGTTCCAGAGATCTTTCTTCCGGATTTACTCCCTCGAGTCGACTCGGATTCTCTTGGAGTCGACTCGGCTCTCAGAGCCTGAAATCCCGATCCTCTGTCTGTTGACCTGAGCTGTCTCGGAGTCAACTCGCACTTTGTTGGAGTCGACTCGGCTCTCAGAGACCGAAAAACTGTTCCTCTGTATTTTGAAGTGAAATGCCGCAGAGTCGACTCGCACTTTGTTGGAGTCGACTCGGCTCTCAGAGCCCTAAGTTGGTTCTCTGATTTTTAGTCTTGCTTTCCTCTGAGAGTCGACTCTTGCTTGTTTAGGAGTCGACTCCCCAAACGTTGGAGTCGACTCGAATTCTTCTAGAGTCGACTCGGTAACAGGGTCCAGAAACTACTTCTCTGTCTTTCTGTCTGTTACTCCTTGGAGTCGACTTGAAACTGTCGGGAGTCGACTCGGTAAGCATCGGAGTCGACTCGAAACCGTTGGAGTCGACTCGGTGACAGGGTCTGAGATTCCTCTTTCTGTCCTACTGTCTGTTCTCAATCGGAGTCGACTCGCAGTGTGCCGGAGTCGACTCGAGCCTGTGCCAGAACATCTGAAACACTTGGAGTCGACTCGTAATCCTCCGGAGTCGACTCGAGTTTCAGCCTTTGACTTAAGCTGATTTTCACATGCACTCAAAAGAAGATTCTCATAATTTTTGCCTGAGATACTAGATTGAATTCATTAGTATAACACAAAATATACTCAAATGCTTTGGTCTCATCAAAATCAAATTGGGGTATTATCAATCACTCCACAATCTTCCCCTTTTTGATGATGACAAAATATTGAGTATTTGATGAGAGAAATGCCCATCTAAGAAGATGATTCATGGTAAAATTTTGAAATGAATTCAAATTTCTGGTCACTTAATTTATCCAAAAATTGAAAGGTATGGATCAATAAATTCTGAAGTTAAGGTTCCCCCTTTCATTTGGAATTATATAAGCCTTCATATTATGCAATCAATTGTTTGGCTTATATGTGTTTAATGAATTGCTTTCTTAAGACTTCAGATTCTCCCCATCAACATATGCATTCAAATTTGTTTAGATTTTTTGAATTTTGTTCTAATGTTTTGAAGCTTTTTAAACTTAACTCTTTACTTTTAGAGGGAAAATCTGACAATTTGTTTTTGAGTATGATTCAACTAATCTCCGAATATTCCTTGAATGGATTCTGGAGATTACTCTTTGAAGAGCCCCAACAGAGGGATAATTAGCCTCGAGGTATCAAATCTACTAAGAACAAATTGCTCTTTTTAAGGATATTGTGCTTTTTAGTGATTCATTTTCACATTTTCGGATTCTTTTTAGTGATTCATATTTTTACATTATATTTTCTCCCCCTTTTTGTCATCATAGCAAAAGGCAGAAGGCATACAAGTATAGGAATTCAAGTGCACAGTCTCGAAAAAGAAATGTCTACTCATTGTATTGATACTAATTTGAGTACAATTGTAAATACATCATACAAGTGTAAAGACAAATACATCAAAAGGTAAAAACAAAGCTACACTAGGGTTTCTTGGAGGATGAGGCTCCTGAACCTAGTCTTGTGTGTTTCAAGACCAAGCTGAGCCCCTCTAAAACATTCCCTAGCTGAGCTATGATCTCCGAGGTGGCCCTAGTCTGGATCGAGGTAAGCTTGGTCACACTCTCCTGGAGGGTGTCCAACTTGGAGATCAATGCACTGGCTAGCCGCTCTGCACCCTGACTCTGACTGCCTAGCTCATGTCGGATGCTGTCTCGCATCTTCCTCGTGTCGTCCTTGACGTCACTCATGTTCCAGTATTAAGCTTGAACTAGGCTTCGTACATTGGATATTTCCTCCTTCAGGTGTTCAGTCATCTCTGTCACGGCTGCCAAGGAGGGGACTACCTCGGTGGAGGGAGCAGTCTGAGGACCTCGGAGCTCCCTCAGCAGGTCATCCCTCAGCTCCCTCACTATCTCCTGCCGCAACTCTCGGAGCTGCTCAGAAGATATCCGAACCTCTAGAGGCTGCTGCTGAACAGGTGGTGCAGTCGAGGGTCCGGCTGAAGTGGATGGGAATGAAGGACCAGAAGTGGAAGAAAAAGAGGGAGGAGCTATGTTATGATCCTGATCATGATCAGGACTGGGTGAGTGATGAGTGGTAGGGTCAGAAGGTGTGGATGTAGATGGTCTCCTAACCCATACTCCCTCAACTCTATGGAAACCCATACGATGGAGAGTCCCCTCACCCATGCGATCTGTGTGACGCAGTGAGCGAGAGGGTTCCCCCTCAGGAATAGGGACCCCTAACTCCCTAAAGATAAGAGTGAATAACATACCATATGGGAGACTCAACCTAGGTTTATCTAGGGGTTCACAGATATACTTGTAGATGAGTTTAGGAAAGTTGATAGGAGTGTCTTGAAGTATGTGGAACATCAAGGCTAGGTCCCTCTCAGAGATAAAGTCAAATCGGCCAGTTTTGGAAAAGAGAGTCCTAGAAATGATACTCAGGAGGAGCCGCATTTCAGCTGAGAGCTGATTTGCAGACACTTCCTCTATAAGGGACTGAGGAGGACTCTCTAACACGGCCGTAAGGGCCTCAGTCCTATCATGGGGGTGAGTGGGAAAGATCCCTTCTCAGGAGAGATGGAGGACTCGAGCAATGAAGTCCTCCGAGATGAGTACAGGGACACCCGCTACGGTTCCCTAGATACCACCACTACCTCGGGCTACTGTCCCATAGAATTTCCTAACTAACCCCAGGTAAGTAGGGAGGTCTAAGGAACAGAACAACTCTAACCCTTGAGCCCTGAGATGATGCCCTAGGGTGAACCCTTCCCGGGAGAGAAAGTCAAAGTTGACTTTCCTCCCGGTGGAGACTGCCCTCCCGGTGTACGGACGCGAGGGAACCGGCCTAGGCGGGGAAGGAACCGGAGGTGGTGGCCTCACGGGTTCGTTCCGTGCCTTTGACCGTCGCTCGGCGCCGCTCGCGGAGAGAGGTCTCTTCCGGCTTGGGACAACGGCTTTTCTAGGCATCTTGACCTAGAAACGGAGGAATGGACAAGGGAAATGGAAGAAAACTCAAGGGAAAGAGAGCCTAGAAATGGTCGGAGACGAGGTCGGAGACGACTCTAGGGCTTTTGAACAGTGGCGGCTAAAAATAGAAGTGAAGAGAAAAATATTTCGCTTAGGGTTAAAAGTCGAATTTCCGACCTCGAGTCGACTCCGGTAAGTCGTGAGTCGACTCGACCTCGAGTCGACTCCTAAATATGCGCGAATCGACTCGCCCATCAGCCGACTCTAAAATCTTTTCGAGTTGACTCGAACTCTGGCACATAACCAAAAAAACTTGTTATTTCCGTGCCAAAAGAGAGATTATGGAACTATCTATGATTTAAGAACTGATTTGATGATCATAGATAAGAAATCCTATGTCCAACATAAACTAATCATCAAAATCAATGAATTAGAGGAGAGTATCACTAGAATGGATCAATCACTCCTAACCCTCTTCTAAGTATACAAAATCGATCTTCACTCAAAGGTTTTGTGAAGATATCAGCAAGTTGATCATCAGTGCAAACAAATCGAAGTGTCACATCACCATTCAGAACATGATCTCTTATGAAGTGATGTCTTATCTCAATGTGTTTAGTTCTTGAATGCTGAATTGGATTTTTAGTTAGATTAATGGCACTTGTATTATCACAGTTAATGGAAATTTTATCTTGTTTAATGCCATAATCTTCAAGTTGTTGTTTAATCCACAAGATTTGAGCACAACAACTCCCGGCAGCAACATATTCGACTTCAGCCGTAGATAGTGCAACCAAGTTTTGTTTCTTGCTAAACCAAGAGATTAAGTTTTCTCCTAAGAATTGACATGACCCGCTGGTGCTTTTTCTATCAAGTTTACAACCAGCAAAGTCTGAATCAGTGTACCCTATTAAGTTTATGCTTGATTCTTTAGAGTACCATAAACCTATGTTTTTTGTTCCTATTAGGTATTTAAAAATTCTCTTAACAGCAATTAAATGTGATTCCTTAGGATTAGATTGATATCTAGCACACATGCATACACTAAACATGATATCAGGTCTACTTGCTGTAAGATATAATAAAGATCCTATCATACCTCTATACATCTTTTGATCTACTGATTTACCTGATTCATCTTTGTCTAGTTTGCATGATGAACTCATGGGTGTGCTGATTGGCTTGTTTCCTTCCATATCAAACTTCTTAAGCATCTTCTTGATGTATTTAGCTTGACAGATGAAGATGCCTTCTTTAGATTGTTTGATTTGGAGCCCGAGGAAATAGTTCAGCTCTTCCATCATGCTCATTTCAAATTCACTCTGCATTAAGTCAGCAAATTCTTCGCAGAGGCGATTGTTAGTAGCACCGAAAATAATATCATCTACATAAATCTGTACTACTAACATATCTTTATTTTTCTTCTTTAAAAATAGTGTTGTATCAACATTTTCTCTAGAGAATTTATGGTTTAATAGAAATTTGCTAAGTCTTTCATACCATGCTCTAGGAGCTTGTTTTAGACCATAAAGTGCTTTATTTAGTTTATAAACATGGTTGGGGTATTGATGATTTTCAAAATCAGGAGGTTGTTCTACATAAACCTCCTCATTAATATACCCATTCAAAAAGGCACTTTTTACATCCATTTGAAATAGTTTGAAGTCTTTAGAGCATGCAAATGCTAGTAACAATCTAATTGCTTCAAGTCTAGCTACAGGAGCAAAAGTCTCATCAAAGTCTATACCTTCTTCTTGATTATATCCCTTTGCTACTAGTCTAGCCTTGTTCCTAATCACAACTCCATTTTCATCAAGTTTATTTTTGTATATCCATTTAGTTCCTATTATTGAGTATTCAGTGGGTCTTTCAACTAAGTTCCACACTTTGTTTCTAGTAAATTGGTTTAGTTCTTCTTGCATAGCATTTATCCAATTTACATCAATTTCAGCTTCTCCAATGTTTTTAGGTTCTAAGTGTGAAACAAAAGCTAGGTGATTATTTAAGTTCCTAAAAGAAGCTCTAGTTCTAATAGGTTGTGATGAATCATCTAATATTAATTCTTTCGGATGACCGTAAGCATACCTCCAAGCCTTTGTAAGCCCATGATCATCAATTACCTCTTGGCTTGTTGAAGTTTCTCCAATTTGCTTCGGTTTATTCTCTTGTAATGTCATATCATCTATCTTTTTCTCAAGTATTTTTGCATCATCATCAAGAGCTACTTTCTTACTAGAAGAGATATCATTAGTATCATCAAAAACAACATGTATAGACTCTT
Source organism: Phoenix dactylifera (assembly GCF_009389715.1). Taxonomy (NCBI): domain Eukaryota; kingdom Viridiplantae; phylum Streptophyta; class Magnoliopsida; order Arecales; family Arecaceae; genus Phoenix; species Phoenix dactylifera. The sequence goes on along the minus strand of NW_024068112.1, from coordinate 209,080 downwards.
CAATAACAAGGGTTCTTTTGTTAAAGACTCTATAAGCTTTACTTGATGTAGAATATCCCAAAAAGATACCTTCATCAAATTTAGAATCAAATTTACCTAAGTTATCTTTGCCATTATTATGAATGAAACACCTACACCCAAAAACATGAAAATAGTTTACTTTGGGCTTTCTATCTCTCCAAAGTTCATAAGGTGTTTTATTTATAATTGGTCTCAATAAAACTCTATTTAATATATGACATGATGTGTTAATGGCTTCTCCCCAAAAATACTTAGGGAGGTTACTTTCACACAACATAGTTCTAGCCATTTTCTCTAGGGTTCTATTCTTTCTTTCCACAACTCCATTTTGTTGTGGTGTCCTACGTGCAGAGAAATTTTGAGTTATTCCCTTTTTACTACAGAATTCATCAAATAGATGATTTTCAAATTCCGTTCCATGATCACTCCTAATAGCTATAATTGAAGCATTTCTTGGATTAGTAACTTCCTTATGGAATTTCTTAAATACTGAAAATGCTTCATCTTTATGAGCTAAGAACATGACCTATGTGTATCTAGAAAAATCATCTACAATGACAAGGCCATACTTGTTTCCACCAAGACTTGTGGTTCTAGTTAGTCCAAATAAATCCATGTGTAGTAGTTCAAGGGGTCTAGTAGTAGTGACACAATTTATGGATTTAAAAGAGCTCCTAGATTGTTTGCCATATTGACATGCTTCACAAATTTTATTTTTCTCAAATTTTAGTTTTGGCAAACCTATTACAGAATCTCTTTTAACTAGTTTTGATATTGTATCCATACTTGCATGACCTAACTTACGGTGCCATAACCAACTTGCATCATTAACCTTAGTATCACTAGCTACTAAGCAAGGATTATTTTTGGCAAGATCTTCAAGATCTACTACGTACACATTGCCACATCTTATTCCTTTGAATACTAAGCTATTATCAATTGAGTTGGTTATGATGCATAGAGTTGGCTTAAACAGAACATCAAAACCTCTATCACATAATTGACTTACGCTAAGTAAGTTATGCTTAAGACCATCTACAAATCGTACATTATCAACAAAAGTTGAAGAGGTGATTTGTACTTTATCTATACCAACGATGTGATCTTGGTTATTGTCTCCAAATGTCACAGCACCTCCCTTTTTAGGCTCTAGGGTGAAGAATTGCTCCTTGTCATCCGTCATGTGTCTTGAGCAGCCACTATCCAAGTACCAACAGTTTTTGTCGACCTTGGCTGCAAGACACTCCTACACAAGGAAATCATACAATTTTAGGTACCCAAGTTTTCTTGGGTCCTTCAAGGTTAGTAACGTTGGTTCCTTTTGGAACCCAAATCTTTTTAATCTTTCTTTTAATTTCAGATTTTTTATGGTTACACACATTAGCTATATGTCCTACTTTACCACAATGAAAGCAAGTTGCATTTTTGGTTTTACTTTCTCCGGCCTTTACAAAAAAAATTTAAAGAAATTTTTGTTTGTTGTTAGGCTTATACCCTAAGCCGGCTTTACTAAATACAGCTCTTTGACTATTAAGTATCATGTCTAGTTTTTCAGAACTAAAGGTAAACTTCTCAACTATAGATTTATACTTTTCAAGTTCTTTTGTTAAGTTTAGTTTTTCTGTTTTTAGTGAATTTAGATCTTTTGTAAAGTTATCTTTTAGAGTTCGGTTACTGTTTTTAAGTTCTGATACTTTCTTAGTTAGTTTTTCGTTATCTTTAATTAAAGTATTAGTTTTTTGAGTTAGCAATTGGTTGCTTGTTTTAAGTCCTAAGTTTTCTTTACTAATGGAGTCCTTTTCCTTAATTAGACTATCATATTTATGAGTGTAGGATTGATTAGTTTGCTTCAACTTTTTATTTTTAAGGTTTATTGACTTATATTCATCCATTAGTTCATTAAAAGCATCATATAATTCATCAAAGGTAAAATCTAAATACGTTTCAGATGTTACCTCATTTTCATTCGCCATAAAATAGAAGTTGGCCTTTTCCTCTTATTCCTCATCAGAGGATGATGATGATGAATCGGAGTCCGTCAAAGTGGAGACGAGAACTTTCTTTTTCCTATATTTGCTGCCTTTCTTCAGCAAGGGACAGTCAACTCTGAAATATCCCGGCTTCTTGCATCCATAGCATCTGATTCCTTCATTTTCCCTTTCCTTACCTTTATCCTTGTTGTAGAAACTTGGGGGACCTCTCCTCTGATGAAAGGACTTCTTCCGGTTGATGAATTTTCGGAACTTTCGCACGAGAAGAGCCTCATCATCATCTCCCTCATTATCTTCTTCTTCGCTGCTGCTACTGCAAGATAGATCCTTGTTAGAAGAAGTAGATTTGAGGGCTATTACCTTTTTCTTATGAGAGGATTCTTCTTCGCTGTGTTGTTTCATTGTGAGCTCATGCGTCATCAGGGATCCAAGAAGCTCCTCAAGTGGCAGCTTGTTCAAGTCCTTGGCTTCTTGGATTGCCGTTACCTTGGCTTCCCATGACCTTGGCAAACATCGAAGAATTTTTCTGACAAGGTCACTGTTAGTATAACTTTTGCCAAGGCTTTTTAGGCCATTGACAATATCAGTAAATCGAGTAAACATGCAAGTGATAGTTTCATTAGATTCCATCTTAAATAGTTCATATTTATGAACTAGTATGTTTATTTTAGATTCTTTTACTTGATTCGTGCCCTCGTGGGTCACTTCAAGTCTATCCCATATCTCTTTTGCAAAATTGCAAGTAGAAATTCTATTGAATTCATTATGGTCTAAGGCACAGTAAAGCATATTCATTGCTTTGGCATTTAGTTGTGCCTTCCTTCTATCATTGTCATCCCAATCTTTTTCAAGCTTGGGTATATCAATGTTATCTACATAAATAGAAGGAATGTATGGTCCATTAACTATGATGCTCCAAACATCATAGTCTTGGGCTTGGATGAATATCCTCATCCTAGCCTTCCAATAGGTGTAGTTGGTTCCATTAAAGAATGGAGGCCGATTGGTGGATTGCCCCTCACTAAGAGAAGATCCAAAAGGAGTTGTCATTTTGATCTTTTACTCTTTTAATATAAGAGCTCCGGCTCTGATACCACTTGTTGCCCAAGAAGACAACCCAGGAGGGGGGGTGAATTGGGTTTTAAGTAATAATTGCAATTAAAAACTTAATTAGTAACTAATTAACACTTATTGCAAGCAAATTAATTAGATTACTAGTTGTAGTGAATGAAAGGGATGGAAGAGACAATGAACCAATTACAAATACAAGAGGTTTTATAGTGGTTCGGAGCTAATCCTTGCTCCTACGTCCACTCCCTAAGCTTCACTTGGGAGTTCTCTATAATCCCTTGGATTACAGCCGGTTGTTTTACAAGTTCACAACCCAACTTGTTGTTTTTACGAGATCACAACGAACTCGGTCGGTTTTCACAGGCTCACCGACTAGAACCACCCGATTGTTTTTCCGGGATCACAATCGAACCCTACACCGTTGGTTTTAACTTCGGCTCACCAACCAACCTTTACACCCTTGATTCAATCCCCTGATTGAATCAAGTAAGAGAAACAGTTTGGAAAGAGTATAGGGAAAGCTTCTTAAAAGGCACATATGAACAATATTAATAAAGTAGAGTTAGAAGCCCTCAAACAGATTTTGGAAGAGGAAGAAGGGGCTTCTCGAACTCTGAGTCTCCTCTTTGAATGCGCTAAAGATTTGATATCAGAAGGAGAGCCTTGAATGCGAAGGAAAGAGTTTGTTGGACGGAGTTCAATGCGCTTCTTCCTTCTTTCACTTGTATTTACTTTTGAGAGCCTTTGGTAGGTGGAAAACCCTTTTTGTTTGAATGGAATAGCTCTCTTCGTGTCTACTACTGTTTACTGATAAGTGCTGATTAATCTATAATTTAATATTTTTTTTCCAGCACTTATCAATGTTCTTAAACGGATAACTACTTGTTTTACCATGAAATTGAATAAACAATGAAATAAATTTAAATTATGGTAAGAGGTAAATAATACTTTTCTTAAAACAGACTCTGAATTTGTCTCTCTTCTGGTTATAATCTTTCATGAAAACATATAAGGAGGAGATTGTGTTGACCAAATTTGGTAACCTAATAGAGTTGTAATCAAGCTAAGGCTATAATTAAATGGGTTTTTGGTCCTGATTCGATCGAAAGTTATAATTAATTATGTATGGGGCAAAGGTTTGATTAACCCTTTTTATTAGGTCACGGTCCGGTTTTTAGTCTTGTCTGGTCGAGTTCGATCTGAAGCAGCTTAGCAAGAATTAAATGACAATGGGCTCAAGGACAAGTCAACCATCATGACCCACCTCAAACCCAAAGTCAATTCCCAACCAATTCATTATCTGCCTTCATATAAAATTTATAATAATAATAACTAAAAATTCACGATTCACTGTTCATATAAACAGTGTCCCGTTAAAACACTGTTCATATGAACAGTGTTATAAAAAAAAATAAATTAAAATGCCGAGAACACTGTTCACATGAACAGTGTTCCGTAAAAACACTGTTCACATGAACAGTGTTCCGTAAAAACACTGTTCATGTGAACAGTGTTAGAGAAAAATAAATAATACATAATAAATAAATAAATAACAATAAAAAAATAATAAAAAAAGGCTTGGCCACTGTTCATCTTCTTCCCCCTCCCCCGCAGTGCATCCGGGCCGTTCCCCTTCTTCCCGTCGATTCCGCCTCGTCCTCCGCCTGTGACGCAGCCCGCAGCCGAGATCCAGCTCCGCCATCAAGCCGCGTCGAAATCCCGGCGTCTCCCCATTGATCCCGCGGCCACCCACCGTCCGCAGCGTCCTCCCGACGATCCCGCGACCAAATCTGCCGGCGACCAGTCCTCCGTGATTCCAGCCGGCCGCAATCAGCCGCGTGCCCACCGTGCCAGTGCGGTCGACTCTTCCCAGCAGCGGAAATCCGGCCTCTCCGCCATCACCGACCAGATCCCGCGGCCCCTCTTCCTCCTCTCCCGCGATCTGCATCCCGGCACCACGCCCCGGAATCAGCCGCCGTGATTCCTTCTTCCCTCTCTCCGCGTGCGCCGGACGGCTATAAAAGGAGGGAGGGGGCGTTCGATGGAAGAGAGAGCTCGGTTTGAAGAACAGGGGAACCCCTGTTTCGGTGAAGGAAAGGAAGAAGAAAATCGAGCGGGAGAGATAAAAAAAATTATAAAAAAAGGAGAAAGGAGGGGGGAAAGAGAAGAGTTTGTAATATTTTGGGAAGAATGAGAGGTGCTCAATTTCATTTGAAGATGGGAGGTCGTCCGGAAGCCATGCTCGGCTAAACATCTAGTCTAGGGCTGGATGAAGCCCTAGCAATGTATCAAGGCAATTGTAGTTCTTACTTTTTTATTATTTTGGAGCTTGTTTAAATTCTTATTTCCAATGAAATATTTCTTCATGATATTTAAATTTTGAGCATGCTAGTTACTAATCATGTTTGCTAAAGTAGTCTAAGATGATCCATGCCTAGGAAGATGAAGTGTGCTGCATCCTAGATTAGCATACTTAGGTAGACACTTCATGCTACACCGAAGATGGATCTTCCTAACACTATGTATGCTTTTATTTTAAAAGGCTTGTAGCCAAAATTGCATGCCTCTCCAAAAGATAAAAATTAAGAACACAATCCTTGATGCAATGCTATGTGGTGGATTCCAAACCCTAGATCTATTTACTTTGATAAAATTTCAATTCGTACTCATAGATTAATTTAGTTAAATCAAGTTAGCAAATCCTTCTTCTTGATTTGTTTTTAAAAAGAAAAATAACTTATTCTCCAATTCCTGTGGACCGACACCCGTAATCACTATCCTACAGGATACGTGCTATTGCCTGGTTTATTTTTAAAATTGAAAAGAACCGATCAATTTTTGGCGCCGTTGCCGGGGATTGCTAGCATAGTTATTTTTCTTATTAAAAAAAAATTATTTAAAAATTAAAAAAATTTCTTAAAAAAAATTTCTATTATTATTACTTTTCTTATCTTCTTTTTCTCCCTTACTAATTTTTATTTATTTTTTTTTATATATATTATTTGATCAGGAATCGAGGAAAAAAATCTGGGATGATCAAAAGGAGAACTGCTGGAAAAGCAATGCTGTAGAGGTTTGCCTTTAAAAAAAAAATTAAATTACTGGGAAAATTCCCTTTGGTAACCTCTAAACTTTTCTTATTTAAATTAATTATTGGTTTGAAATTTTGTGGTGATTGTTTGATTTTAATTATAGCAAAATTGTGAATGCATGCTTGATACACATACACAAATCAATTTGCACATAGTAAGGGCAATCACCCCAACAAGATAAGAGCCGGATTTCATCACCGGACTCTTGCCCAACTTAGGTGAACTCAATCTCACATAGTGTCACTTTAATTAAAATCAATTAGACATTGGCTCCTAGGGACATTCGAGCTCAATAGGACGAAGATCACCGAAAGTTGCACCAATTTCGCTCTGTGGCTTAGTTGATGTCTAGGCAAGCTTTGTCCCTATAAGGGAGACAGTTCATCTGTTCGAGGCAAGTGGGTTTTAAGTGGGACCTTTGCGAACGCATCGTGATCCCTCCACTTACCTGGGAGCTTACCTGGTCAACTCGGTTCATTAGACCGGATTGGAGGCTTAGGTGCCCTCTTCAAACCAGTTAGGAGCTGTCTAGTGATTTTAGGACAAAGACTAGGATTGATATGCTTTTCTCTTTTATTGCATGCTTGATTGATCGAGTACTAGTGTATGCACGGTAGTCGTTCTAGAGTACAAAACCTATTACCTTTTGACCCTGAAATAGAACGAACCCTTAGGAACATTCGAGCTAAGATCAAAACATTAGGATCATCCCCACCTTTTAAGATGGCTGAAGAACAACCCAAACTTCTGAGGGAGTACTTTACTCCCACTATTTACACTTCCCCATCTTGCATTCGATTACCTGAGGTAGCAGCTGTACAATATGAAATAAAGTCTAGTGTGATCCAAATGCTCCCATCTTTTTATGGGCTCACCAATGAAGACCCATATAAACACCTAGATGAATTCCTTGAGATTTGCACCACTGTCAAGATTCAGAACTTCACTGATGATGCTCTGAAACTTAGATTATTTCCCTTCTCCCTTAAAGATAGAGCCAAACAATGGCTGAATTCTTTAGAAGCCAACTCGATTCGTTCTTGGGATCAAATGCAACAAGAATTTCTTAAAAAATACTTTCCCATAGGAAGAACGAACCAGTTTAGACGTGCCATTACAAGCTTCTCCCAAACTGAGGGAGAAGAATTTCATGAAACTTGGGAGAGATTTCGAGACCTAATCCGTAAATGCCCTCATCATCAAATACCTAAGTAGCAGCTAGTTTTCAATTTCAAAAATAAACCACGCAATAGCACGTATCCTGTAGGATAGTGATTACGGGTGTCGGTCCACAGGGATTGGAGAATAAGTTATTTTTCTTTTAAAAACAAATCAAGAAGAAGGATTTGCTAACTTGATTTAACTAAATTAATCTATGAGTACGAATTGAAATTGTATCAAAGTAAATAGATCTAGGGTTTGGAATCCACCACATAGCATTGCATCAAGGATTGTGTTCTTAATTTTTATCTTTTGGAGAGGCGTGCAATTTTGGCTACAAGCCTTTTAAAATAAAAGCATACATAGTGTTAGAAAGATCCATCTTCAGTGTAGCATGAAGTGTCTACCTAAGTATGCTAATCTAGGATGCAGCACACCTCATCTTCCTAGGCATGGATCATCTTAGACTACTTTAGCAAACATGAATAGTAAATGGCATGCTCAAAGTTTAAACATCATAAAAAGATATTTCATTGAAGATAATAATTTAAACAAGCTCCAAAATAATAAAGAAAATAAGAACTACAATGCCCTGATACATTGCTAGGGCTTCATCCAGCCCTAGATTAGATGTTTAGCCGAGCATGGCTTCCGGATGACCTCCCATCTTCAAATGAAATTGATCACCTCCCATTATTTCCAAAATATCACAACTATTCTCTTCCCCCCCTCTCTCTTCTTTTTTTTTTTCTTTCTCTCGGCTTTCTTCTTCTTCTTCTTCACCGAAACAGAGTATCCTCTGTTTCTTTCCTCCACCGAGCTCCCCCCTGCCACCGAACGCCCTCCTCCTTTTATAGTGGATGAATGGCGTCAATGGCGTGGCTGGATCTTGGGAGGGATCCGTGGAGCGTTTGATTGTAATGGCCGGAAATGAAGCCGGCCGCTGGATCGACGGGAGGTGGAGGGAAGAAGATGAGATGGCCGCGGGATCGATGGGAGGTGCTGATGCGGAGTATTTGGATCTCGGAGAAGCCGGGGACTGAGCTGTAGATGAATGCCGAGCTGGGTTTCCGGCGGTTGGGAGCCGATCACGGCTTGGTGCTAGGGATGAATCCGGACGGAAAGATGTTGCAGATGCTCGGGTGGAGGGCGATTGCTGGGTCGGAGGCGTCACGGGCGGAAGAGGAGGCGGGAGATCCGGTCGCTGGCTGCACCGCGTGGGGCTCGTGGCTGGAACGGAAGGGAGTGATCTGTGAGCCCGGGATGGTGGCTGTGCGGAGGCGGGGATGCAGGCGGATGAAGAGGCGGAGGGATGGCTGGATTACCGGCGTTCACCGCATGCGGGCTGTTGATGGCCTCATCGCGATGGAGCTTGGAATGGGCTGGGGTTGGCACGGGCGGCGGATCGACGCGGGATTGACGGGAGGAAGGTGGACGGCCCTGATGCAAGGAGGGAGGAAGAAGTTGAACAGTGGGATTAGTTTTTATATATTTTTTTTGTAACACTGTTCATATGAACAGTGTTTTCACGGGACACTGTTCATATGAACAGTGAATCATGGATATTCAATTATTATTATTATTATTATTTTTGTTTTAAAATTATAAATTTTATATGAAGGCAGGTAAGGAATTGGTTGGGAATTGGCTTTGGATTTGAGGTGGGTCATGATCGTTGATTTGTTTGAAATTGTTCTCGAGCCCAATGTTATTTAAATTTAATTCTTGCTGAGCTGCTTCAGATCGAACTCGACCAGACAAGACTAAAAACCGGACCGTGACCTAATAAAAAGGGTTAATCAAACTTTTGCCCCATACATAATTAATTATAACTTTCGATCGAGTCAGGATCAAAACCTATTTAATCATAGCCTTAGCTTGATTACAATTCCATCAGGTTACTAAACCGGGTCAACACAATCTCCTCCTTATATGTTTTCATGAAAGATTACAACTAGGAGAGAGACAAGTTCAAAGTCTGTTTTGAGAAAAGAATTATTTACCTCTTACCATATTTTAAATTTATTTCAATGTTTATTCAATTTTATGGTAAAGTATGTATTTATTAGTTTAAGAACATTGATAAGTGCTATGAAAAGATAACTAAATTATAAATTATTCAGCACTTATCACACCCCCAAACCTATGTTTTGCTAGTCCTCGAGCAAAATAAAACTAGAAAAGAAGAATTTTAACTCACTTTCGCAGGCATCGCGGTTACATTTACCATATGTAACAAGGCTTTAAACCCCTAGGTTACCCTAGTGGACGAGTTGTAGTCTCGTGAGGATTTTCAGTGAAGATACCCACAAACTTCAATAAATCATTTATCATAATTGTTATTATTAATTTCTTTTTCTCTTTTTTTTTAAATCAAATTTAAGATACAAAAATGATAAGAATTTCAAAGCACACATGGTTTTATTTACTAAGTCAGCCCAAATCCTAGGTTAAGATGCAATTCAAGTTGAAGTCATTAAGTTTCCGTTAGTGAGTTGTAAGACTTATTTAAACTGGAGTGTTTGGTGAAATCTGGACCGTACACAAGCTAAGGGTTCAGATCAACAAAATATTGCAAAGACTAGTAGTTTCCAAGGATTGGTCTAAAGGACCTGTTCACTGATTCAAAATCATTTTATCTGCAGGATTTCGAGAGTTGTGGATATTTACTTTAGTACCTCACGGGCTTTATCTGTAATATTCCAGTTTACTCGAATTTTTACAACGACGGCTTTCACACTATTGTCTTTTTCAAGGTCAATACAGAGTTTTTTTTTTTTTGCTTTTTATATATATATTGTGCACTTTTACTCTTGTGGTGATTTCTCCGTGTAACGAGCAATCAGTCGACAACTCTCACACCAGTTGGTATAAGGTGTCGGGCATCAAGACTCCCCTACGGACTTATGCTCAGAGTCCTCATCACAAGCCCACCTGACCTTTGACAATAGGTAGCTCTTTTCGATGTTCCTGACTAAATCCATTATTATTGATGATTTTTTTTTTTTTTTTGGATTAGATAAGTATGATTCATCAGGGTCCAAGGTTGCTACTATACGATCAATATAATGTCGAGCCTAGACCTTAGAAGTGTCGGCCAGTGTGTAGTGAAATTCCGAAGTATTAATTAGCTTACAACTCCCTAAGAGAGACTTAATGAAAAGAACTTAAATTTGTATTACTTCCGACTAGTCATTGGGCTTTTTAGATTTTATATACCTTGTGTGTTTAGCATTCTCGCATTAATGTATAGAAATGAGGGTTTTTTTTTAAAAAAAAAAATTTAATTTTTTTTAATTATTATTATTATTTTATAAAAAAATGAACACATTTTTTTAAAAAAATATTTTTATTTTTTTATTTTTTTTATTTCTTTTGATAAACCTGACATTATGAAGTGAAAACGAATGCAAGAGATGCAAACAAAACAAAAAATGAAAAAAATACTTAAAAATACCCCCAAACCTAAACCTAACATTGTCCTCAATGTTTAAAGAAATCTAAGAGAATTGGGTTGCCTCCCAACAAGCGCTAAGTTTATTGTCTTCAGCCAGACACAGTGAGGTAGTTTTTGCATCTCCTTCTATGAGGTCATCTATTTTGTCTATCATAAAACACTCAACTTCCCTCGCGGGTTGGTCGGCCGCATTGAACACACTTAATTTTACCTTCATGTTCCCAAATGATATGTTCATTACCCCTGTTCTACAATTGATGCACGCATTGGCTGTTGCTAAAAAGGGGCGCCCAAGGATCACGGGGATTTGTTTCTTAGGATTAGGTTCATGTTCCATATCAAGGACGATGAAATCTACTGGAAAATAGAATTTATCTACCTTGACAAGAACATCTTCAATTATCCCACGTGGTATTTTTACAGATCGATCAGCCAATTGAAGGGATACTGAGGTTGGTTTCAACTCACCTAACCCAAGCTTCTCATAAACTGAGTAAGGTAAAAGGTTGACACTTGCCCCTAGATCTAAGAGTGCTCGATCAATAAAATTATTTCCTAAGACACAGGAGATGGTGGGAGCACCAGGATCTTTGAATTTCGGAGGGATGTTGTGTTGGAGAATAGAACTCACTTGCTCAGTTAGGAAGACCTTTTTGGGCACATGTGTCCTAGATTTTCGCTTTTGTGTACAAAGGTCTTTGAGAAATTTGGCATAGGAGGGAACTTGTCTAATAGCATCAAGAAGCGGAAGGTTGATTTTCACTTGTTTGAAAACCTCCATCATTTTCTCTAGTGAAGTTCCTTTTTTGCCAAAGGGAGAGGGTGAATTAAGAGCTTCAGGAAATGGGGCCTTTGGGATATGAGTTTTGGCAGAAGGTGGACTAGCTGAAGAAGAAGAAGAAGGTTTTAGATTTTTATTTGACACATTTTTATCCTCTTCTTCACCTTCCTTATTGTTGTCCTCCCCAATCTTATTGTCTACTACACGTCCACTCCTTAGGGTAGTCAAAGCATTGGCTTGTTCATGATGAATTGCATTTAGTTGATTTTCTTGAGCCATATATTGCCCCCTAGGATTACTTAATGGTTGGCTTGGAAGCTTTCCTTCCTCTCGCTTGTTCAGTGCATTAGCTAGTTGCCCCATCTGGGATTCTAGCTTGGCGATTGATTGCGTGTGAGAGTGCACCAATTGTGTAATGGTTTCCAAACCTTGAAGGGCGTTCAACACTTTCTCCTCAAAGGCTGTGTTTCTTTGGGGTGGAGGAGGAGTGTGTTGAAATTGAGTCGAGGGACGGTAAGGATGAATATTTTGTGGGGTTTGAAAATTCTGAGGGTTTAAAAAATTTTGGAAATAGGGTTGGGTAGTGTTCGAAGCTTGCTGCTTTCAAGAAAAGTTTGGATGATTTCGTCATCCCGGGTTATATGTATTGGAAAATGGGTCATTACCCGGTCTGGGCTGTGATTGAGCAGCATTGATGTGTTCTTGCACGAGTTCGGGGAATTGGGGCGCTGAGGGGCACTCATGAATAAGGTGGGATGGGCTAGAACAAATAGTACACACTTGTGCTTGGGAAGAGTTCATGTAATGCCCACCTATCATCAGTTGGTCAATCTTATGGGACAATGCATCTACCTTGCTAGACAGGTCTATAGAATGACTTATTTCACAAATGGTCCCTTTTCTTTGAGAACTCGGGGGTGCTTGACGAGAACATGAAGCATGGTGGAGGGAGTTTTCATTAAGATTTTCAAATAGTTGCCATGCTTCATGCTCATTTCGAAGCATGAAAGTCCCCCCGCATGCAGCATCGATCATCTGACGGTTTCGTTCAGTCAAACCGTCATAAAAACATTGCACTAGCTGCCACTTAGGTATTTGATGATGAGGGCATTTACGGATTAGGTCCCGAAATCTCTCCCAAGTTTCATGAAATTCTTCTCCCTCGGTTTGGGAGAAGCTTGTAATGGCACGTCTAAACTGGTTCGTTCTTCCTATAGGAAAGTATTTTTTAAGGAATTCTTGTTGCATTTGATCCCAAGAACGAATCGAGTTAGCTTCTAAAGAATTCAGCCATTGTTTGGCTCTATCTTTAAGGGAGAAGGGGAATAACCTAAGTTTCAGGGCATCATCAGTGAAGTTCTGAATCTTGACAGTGGTGCAAATCTCAAGAAATTCATCTAAATGTTTGTATGGGTCTTCGTTGGTGAGCCCATAAAAAGATGGGAGCATTTGGATCACACTAGACTTTATTTCATATTGTACAGCTGCTACCTCAGGTAATCGAATGCAAGATGGGGAAGTGTAAATAGTGGGAGTAAAGTACTCCCTCAGGAGTTTGGGTTGTTCTTCAGCCATCTTAAGAGGTGGGGATGATCCTAATGTTTTGATCTTAGCTCGAATGTTCCTAAGGGTTCGTTCTATTTCAGGGTCAAAAGGTAATAGGTTTCGTACTCTAGAACGACTACCTTGCATACACTAGTCCTAGATCAATCAAGCATGCAATAAAAGAGAAAAGCATATCAATCCTAGTCTTTATCCTAAAATCACTAGACAGCTCCTAACTGGTTTGAAGAGGGCACCTAAGCCTCCAATCCGGTCTAATGAACCGAGTTGACCAGGTAAGCTCCCAGGTAAGTGGAGGGGTCATGATGCGTTCGCAAAGGTCCCACTTAAAACCCACTTGCCTCGAACAGATGAACTGTCTCCCTTATAGGGACAAAGCTTGCCTAGACATCAACTAAGCCACAGAGCGAAATTGGTGCAACTTTCGGTGATCTTCATCCTATTGAGCTCGAATGTCCCTAGGAGCCAACGTCTAATTGATTTTAATTAAAGTGACACTATATGAGATTGAGTTCACCTAAATTGGGCAAGAGTCCGGTGATGAAATCCGGCTCTTATCTTGTTGGGGTGATTGCCCTTACTAAGTGCAAATTAATTGGTGTATGTGTATCAGGCATGCATTCACACTTTTGCTGAAATTAAAGTCAAACAATCACCACAAAATTTCAAGCTAATACTTAATTTAAATAAGAAAGGTTTAGAGGTTACCAAAGGGAATTTTCCCAGCAATTTAAATTTTTTTTTTAGCAAACCTCCAAAGCATTCCTTTTTGATAGCCCAGCAGTTCTCTTTTTGATCATCCCAGATTTTTTCTTCAATTTCTGATCAAATAAGATCAAAAGAAAATTTAAAAAAAAAAAATTAGTAGACGAGAAAAAAAAAAATAAGAAATGTAACAATAATAGAAAATGATTTTTATATATATATATATTTTGTAAGTTTTTTTTAATTAATTAAATTTTTTTTTTAATGATAGGAAAAATAACTATGCTAGCAATCCCCGGCAACGACGCCAAAAATTGATCGGTTCTTTTTAATTTCAAAAATAAACCACGCAATAGCACGTATCCTGTAGGATAGTGATTACGGGTGTCGGTCCACAGGGATTGGAGAATAAGTTATTTTTCTTTTAAAAACAAATCAAGAAGAAGGATTTGCTAACTTGATTTAACTAAATTAATCTATGAGTACGAATTGAAATTTTATCAAAGTAAATAGATCTAGGGTTTGGAATCCACCACATAGCATTGCATCAAGGATTGTGTTCTTAATTTTTATCTTTTGGAGAGGCATGCAATTTTGGCTACAAGCCTTTTAAAATAAAAGCATACATAGTGTTAGGAAGATCCATCTTCGGTGTAGCATGAAGTGTCTACCTAAGTATGCTAATCTCGGATGCAGCACACCTCATCTTCCTAGGCATGGATCATCTTAGACTATTTTAGCAAACATGAATAGTAAATGGCATGCTCAAAGTTTAAACATCATAAAAAAATATTTCATTGAAGATAATAATTTAAACAAGCTCCAAAATAATAAAGAAAATAAGAACTACAATGCCCTGATACATTGCTAGGGCTTCATCCAGCCCTAGATTAGATGTTTAGCCGAGCATGGCTTCCGGATGACCTCCCATATTCAAATGAAATTGATCACCTCCCATTATTCCCAAAATATCACAACTATTCTCTTTCCCCCCTCTCTCTTCTTTTTTTTTTTTTCTTTCTCTCGGCTTTCTTCTTCTTCTTCTTCACCGAAATAGAGTATCCTCTGTTTCTTTCCTCCACCGAGCTCCCCCCCTGCCACCGAACGCCCTCCTCCTTTTATAGTGGATGAATGGCGTCAATGGCGTGGCTGGATCTTGGGAGGGATCCGTGGAGCGTTTGATTGTAATGGCCGGAAATGAAGCCGGCCGCTAGATCGACGGGAGGTGGAGGGAAGAAGATGAGATGGCCGCGGGATCGATGGGAGGTGCTGATGCGGAGTATTTGGATCTCGGAGAAGCCGGGGACTGAGCTGTAGATGAATGCCGAGCTGGGTTTCCGGCGGTTGGGAGCCGATCACGGCTTGGTGCTAGGGATGAATCCGGACGGAAAGATGTTGCAGATGCTCGGGTGGAGGGTGATTGCTGGGTCGGAGGCGTCACGGGCGGAAGAGGAGGCGGGAGATCCGGTCGCTGGCTGCACCGCGTGGGGCTCGTGGCTGGAACGGAAGGGAGTGATCTGTGAGCCCGGGATGGTGGCTGTGCGGAGGCGGGGATGCAGGCGGATGAAGAGGCAGAGGGATGGCTGGATTACCGGCGTTCACCGCGTGCGGGCTATTGATGGCCTCATCGCGATGGAGCTTGGAATGGGCTGGGGTTGGCACGGGCGGCGGATCGACGCGGGATTGACGGGAGGAAGGTGGACGGCCCTGATGCAAGGAGGGAGGAAGAAGATGAACAGTGGGATTAGTTTTTATATATTTTTTTTTGTAACACTGTTCATATGAACAGTGTTTTCACGGGACACTGTTCATATGAACAGTGAATCATGGATATTCAATTATTATTATTATTATTATTTTTGTTTTAAAATTATAAATTTTATATGAAGGCAGGTAAGGAATTGGTTGGGAATTGGCTTTGGATTTGAGGTGGGTCATGATCGTTGATTTGCTTGAAATTGTTCTCGAGCCCAATGTTATTTAAATTTAATTCTTGCTGAGCTGCTTCAGATCGAACTCGACCAGACAAGACTAAAAACCGGACCGTGACCTAATAAAAAGGGTTAATCAAACTTTTGCCCCATACATAATTAATTATAACTTTCGATCGAGTCAGGACCAAAACCTATTTAATCATAACCTTAGCTTGATTACAATTCCATCAGGTTACTAAACCGGGTCAACACAATCTCCTCCTTATATGTTTTCATGAAAGATTACAACCAGGAGAGAGACAAGTTCAAAGTCTGTTTTGAGAAAAGAATTATTTACCTCTTACCATATTTTAAATTTATTTCAATGTTTATTCAATTTTATGGTAAAGTATGTATTTATTAGTTTAAGAACATTGATAAGTGCTATGAAAAGATAACTAAATTATAAATTATTCAGCACTTATCAGCTAGTGCAATGTTTCTATGACGGATTGACTGAACGAAACCGTCAGATGATTGATGCCGCATGCGGGGGGACTTTCATGCTTCGAAATGAGCATGAAGCATGGCAACTATTTGAAAATCTTAATGAAAACTCCCTCCACCATGCTTCATGTTCTCGTCAAGCATCCCCGAATTTTCAAAGAAAAGGGGCCATTTGTGAAATAAGTCATTCTATGGACCTGTCTAGCAAAGTAGATGCATTGTCCCATAAGATTGACCAACTAATGATAGGAGAACATGTCGTTAGCTCTTCCCAAGCACAAGTGTGTGCTATCTGTTCTAGCCCATCGCATCCAATTCATGAGTGCCCCTCAGCACCCCAATATTCCGAACTCGTGCAAGAACACATCAATGCTGCCCAAACACAGCCCAGATCGGGTAATGATCCATTTTCCAATACATATAATCCGGGATGGCGGAATCATCCAAATTTTTCTTGGAGGCAGCAAGCTTCTAATACCTCCCAACCCTTCTCCCAAAATTTTCAAAACCCTCAGAATTTTCATCCCTACCGTCCCTCAACCCAATTTCAGCATCCTCCTCCTCCAGTCCAAAGAAATACAGCCTTTGAGGAGAAGGTGTTGACTGCCCTTCAAGGTTTGGAGGCAAACACACAACTATTGCACTCTCACACGCAATCAATTGCTAAGCTAGAATCCCAAATGGGTCAACTAGCTAATGCATTAAACAAGCGAGAGGAAGGTAAGCTTCCAAGTCAACCAATGAGTAATCCTAGGGGACAATACGTGGCTCAAGAAACTCGACTAAATCATGAGCAAGCTAATACTTTGACTACCCTAAGGAGTGGACGTATAATAGATAATAAGGTTGGAGAGGGTAACAATAAGGAAGGAGAGGAAGAAGAGAAGAACGTATCACATGAAAATCCAAAACCTTCTTCAGCTAGTCCACCATCTGCCACAACCCACATTCCAAATGCTCCATTCCCTGAAGCACTTAATGCACCCTCTCCCTTTGGCAAGAAGGGAACTTCATTAGAAGAGATGATGGAGGTCTTCAAACAAGTTAAAATCAACCTCCCACTCCTTGATGCCATCAAACAAGTTCCCTCCTATGCCAAATTTCTCAAAGATCTTTGCACCCAAAAGCGGAAATCTAGGACACATGTGCCTAAAAAGGTCCTACTTACTGAACAGGTAAGTTCGATTCTCCAACACAACACCCCTCCAAAATTCAAAGATCCTGGCGCTCCCACTATTTTCTGTGTCATAGGAGATAACTCCATTGATCGAGCACTTTTAGATCTAGGGGCAAGTGTGAATCTTCTACCCTATTCAGTCTATGAAAAATTTGGGTTAGGTGAATTAAAACCTACCTCGGTGTCCTTACAATTGGCTGATCGATCTGTGAAGATACCACGGAGGATGATTGAAGATGTTCTTGTCAAGGTAGACAAATTCTATTTTCCAGTAGATTTTATCGTCCTTGATATGGAACATGTGCCCAACATAAAAAAACAAATCCCTGTGATTCTTGGTCGTCCCTTTTTAGCTACAGCCAATGCCTGTATTAACTGTAGAACTGGGGCAATGGATATATCATTTGGGAACATGAAAATTAAGTTGAATGTATTTCATGCCGCTGACCAACATGTGAGGGAAGACGAGTGTTGCCTAATTGACGAAATGGATGATCTTGTAGAGGAAGCCCTTCCCTATATCTTAGCAGATAACCCCTTAGAGGCATGTCTGGCCCATTTTGACATTGACAACTTTGATATAGACAAGGCCATAGAAGAAGTTAACATCTTACTTGACAATCAATCTCCTGTGAGTTCCCTTCCTTGGAAGAGCCGACCTGAACCTCTTCCTCCCATTGCAAGTGCGCCACTTTGTCCTTCCATTGATTCACCACCTAAACTTGAGTTAAAGCCACTTCCAACAAATCTTAAGTATGCCTTTCTAGGACCAGAAGATAGCCTCCCTGTAATTATCGCAGCCAACTTATCTACTGAACAGGAGGGTAAACTTTTGAGGGTGCTAGAAGAAAATAAACATGCCATAGGATGGTCTGTAGCCGATTTGAAAGGGGTTGACCCCTCTGTTTGCATGCATCGAATTCATCTCGAAGATGATGCAAAGACTACCCGAGAAATGCAAAGAAGACTCAATCCTAACATGAAGGAGGTAGTCAAGAAAGAAGTGGTGAAGTTATTAGATGTCGGAATCATTTATCCAATTTCTGATAGTAAGTGGGTGAGTCCGACACAAGTGGTACCCAAGAAATCAGGTATCACTATGATTGAGAATACGGAAGGAGAATTAATACAAACACGTACAACCACGGGTTGGCGCGTATGCATTGACTATAGAAAACTTAATTCAATGACTAGGAAAGACCATTTTTCTCTACCTTTCATAGATCAAATTTTGGAACGGTTGGCTGGTCAAGGTTTCTACTGCTTCTTAGATGGTTATTCTGGATATAACCAAGTACCTGTCTACCCGGACGATCAAGAGAAGACCACCTTTACTTGCCCATTTGGGACATTTGCATATAGGAGGATGCCTTTTGGACTATGTAATGCACCCGCAACTTTTCAACGATGCATGATGGCCATCTTTTCAGATATGGTGGAAAACTTTCTAGAAGTGTTCATTGATGATTTCTCAGTTTTTGGCCTATCTTTTGATGATTGTCTAGACAATTTGACCTTAGTTTTGAAAAGATGTAAGGAGACCAACCTAGTACTAAGTTGGGAAAAGAGCCATTTTATGGTTCAAGAAGGCATAGTTTTAGGACACGTCGTGTCCAAGAGGGGCATTGAAGTAGATAAAGCCAAAGTCGATCTTATTTCCAATCTTCCTCCACCAAAAACTGTGAAACAAATCCGATCATTCCTTGGCCATGCTGGTTTCTACCGTCGCTTTATTCAGGATTTCAGTAAGATTTCCAAACCCTTGTGCAATCTTCTTGCCAAGGACACTCCCTTTGTCTTTGATAAAACATGCGAGGAGGCATTTGAAAATCTTCGCTCGAAATTGACCACTGCACCTATCATACGGCCCCCTAATTGGACCCTTCCATTTGAACTAATGTGTGATGCATCCGACTATGCTATTGGGGCAGTCTTAGGGCAACGACTAGATAAAGTACCTCATGTCATTTACTATGCTAGTAAAGCACTCTCAGATGCACAATTAAACTACACCACCACTGAGAAAGAATTGCTAGCGGTAGTATTTGCACTAGACAAGTTTCGATCTTACTTATTAGGATCCAAGGTTACCGTATTCACTGATCATGCTGCCCTTCGACACCTTCTTGCAAAGAAGGATACCAAACCCCGTCTGATTCGATGGATTCTTTTACTACAAGAATTTGACCTAGAAATTCGTGACAAGAAAGGAACTGCAAATGTCGTAGCGGACCACTTATCTAGGATTCTTCTTGAGCCCTCTTGTAAAAATACCTCACCCTTATACGATTCTTTTCCAGATGAACAATTATTTGAGGTACAAAGAATAAAAACGCCATGGTTTGCAAACATAGTGAATTACCTTGCCATAGGACGAATTCCTGATGATTGGTCAACTCAAGATAAGAACCGATTCTTTTCACAAGTGAAGTTCTATTATTGGGATGATCCTGATTTATTCAAGTATTGTCCCGATCAAGTCATCCGTCGATGTGTCCCTGAATGTGAATTTCAAAGTATGCTTTCATTCTGCCATTCACAAGCTTGTGGGGGACATTTTGGGGGTAGAAAAACTGCAGCAAAAGTTTTACAGAGTGGATTTTATTGGCCCACTCTTTTCAAAGATGCCCATAACTTTTGCCAAACTTGTGAACGGTGCCAACGGATGGGTACCATCTCCCGTAGAGATATGATGCCTCTCAATCCTATTTTAATTGTAGAAATATTTGATGTCTGGGGTATTGACTTTATGGGCCCTTTCCCACCATCCTTTGGTTTCGAATATATTCTTGTAGGGGTTGATTATGTTTCAAAATGGGTAGAAGCTATCGCCACTAAAACTAATGACCACAAGGTTGTGATTAAATTTTTACATGAAAACATCTTTTGTCGTTTTGGCACACCCCGAGCCATCATTAGTGATGGGGGATCTCATTTTTGCAACCGGTCTTTCGAGGCTTTGGCTCGCAAATATAACATCACCCACAAAGTTGCTACCCCATATCATCCCCAAACGAGTGGACAAGTCGAGGTGTCCAATAGGGAGTTAAAACACATCTTAGAGAAAACGGTACGTCCCGATAGAAAAGATTGGTCTCAAAGGATAAATGATGCATTCTGGGCCTATCGTACTGCCTACAAAACTCCTATTGGCATGTCTCCCTACCGATTAGTTTTTAGAAAAGCTTGTCACTTACTGGTAGAACTTGAACATAGAGCTTTCTGGGCTATCAAAAAGTTTAACTTAGATATGGCAGTAGCTGGTCCTCACCGAAAACTCCAACTAAGTGAACTTGAAGAATTGCGCAATGAGGCTTATGAAAATGCTAAAATTTATAAAGCAAGGACTAAGGCTTTTCATGATAAAAATATTAACCGTAAGTCCTTCGAACCTGGTCAAAAGGTTTGGCTGTTCAATTCAAAGTTGCGACTCTTCCCGGGTAAACTTCGCTCTAGGTGGGATGGACTATTTGTAGTGAAAAAGGTTTTTCCTTATGGTGCAGTAGAGATCCAACACCTCAATGGTGGACATGTTTTAAAAGTCAATGGTCAAAGGTTAAAACCTTATGTAGACTGTGTTGCCGACGGACAATTGATCGAATCCCTTAATTTAACGAACCCTGTTTATCAAAATAATTAAGGACCCACTGTGTCTGGCTGAAGACAATAAACTTAGCGCTTGTTGGGAGGCAACCCAATTCTCTTAGATTATTTCTTAACATTGAGGACAATGTTAGGTTTAGGTTTGGGGGTATTCATCTTGATTTTCATCAAAAAAAAAAAGTTAAAAAAATAATAAAAAAATCATCTTTTAAAAAAAAAAGTTAAAAACATTTTTTTAAAAAAAAATGTGTTTATTTTCATAATAAAAAAAATTATTAAAAAAAGTTTTGTTAAAAAAAAAAACCTAATTTATATACATTTATGCGAGAATGATAAACACACAAGGTATATAAAATCTAAAAGCCCAATGACTAGTGGGAAGTAATACAAATTTAAGTTCTTTTTATTAAGTCTCTCTTAGGGAGTTGTAAGCTAATTAATACTTTGGAATTTCACTACACACTGGCCGACCCTTCTAAGGTCTAGGCTCGACATTATGTTGATAGTATAGTAGCAACCTTGGACCCTGATGAATCATACTTATCTAATCCAATATAAAGAAAAAAAAATCAATAAAAATGGATTTAGTCAGGAACATCGAAAAGGGGTACCTATTGTCAAAGGTCAAGTGGGCTTGTGATGAGGACTCCAAGCATAAGTCCGTAGGGGAGTCTTGATGCCCGACACCTTATGCCAACTGGTGTGAGAGTTGTCGACTGATTGCTCGTTACACGGAGAAATCACCACAAGAGTAAAAGTGCACAATTTATATATCTTTCTTAAAAGAAAAAGAAAAAAAAAAGGAAAAAAAAATGCTGTATTGACCGAAAAGACAATAGTGTGAAAGCTGTCGTTGTAAAAATTCGAGTAAACTGAAATATTACAGATAAAGCCCGTGAGGTACTAAAGTAAACATCCACAACTCTCGAAATCCTGCAGATAAGATGATTTTGAATCAGTGAGTAGGTTCCTTCGACCAATCCTTGGAAACTACTGGTATTAGCAATATTTTGGAGATCCGAACTCTTAGCTTGGGTACGGTCCAGATTTCACCGAGCACTCCAGTATAAATAAGTCTTACAACTTCCTAAAAGGAAACTTAATGACTTTAACTTAGATTGCATACTAACCTAGAATTTGGTCTGACTTAGTAAATAAAACCGTGTGTGCTTTAAAATTCTTATCATTTATGTATCTTAGATAATAATAATAATAAAAGAGAGTTTTTGAAAATCTTAGCTAGTATGCATTTGGAATTCGATTTTCACTTCATAGATCAATCGATCTAATAAAAAAAATAATAAAAAATAAAAAATCAAAATAATAATAATAATAAATAATAATAAAAAAAATGATTTATTGAAGTTTGTGGGTATCTTCACTGAAAACTCTCACGAGACTATAACTCGTCCACTAGGATAACCTAGGGGTTTAAAGCCATGTTGCATATGGTAAATGCAATCGCGATGCCTGCGAAAGTGAGTTAGAGTTGTTCTTTTCTAATTTTATTTTGCTCGAGGACTAGCAAAACATAGGTTTGGGGGTGTGATAAGTGCTGATTAATCTATAATTTAATATTCTTTTTTCAGCACTTATCAATGTTCTTAAACGGATAACTACTTGTTTTACCATGAAATTGAATAAACAATGAAATAAATTTAAATTATGGTAAGAGGTAAATAATACTTTTCTTAAAACAGACTCTGAATTTGTCTCTCTTCTGGTTATAATCTTTCATGAAAACAGATAAGGAGGAGATTGTGTTGACCCGATTTGGTAACCTAATGGAGTTGTAATCAAGTTAAACTATAATTAAATGGGTTTTTGGTCCTGATTCGATCGAAAGTTATAATTAATTATGTATGGGGCAAAGGTTTGATTAACCCTTTTTATTAGGTCACGGTCCGGTTTTTAGTCTTGTCTGATCGAGTTCGATCTGAAGCAGCTTAGCAAGAATTAAATGACAATGGGCTCAAGGACAAGTCAACCATCATGACCCACCTCAAACCCAAAGTCAATTCCCAACCAATTCGTTATCTGCCTTCATATAAAATTTATAATAATAATAACTAAAAATTCACGATTCACTGTTCATATAAACAGTGTCCCGTAAAAACACTGTTCATATGAACAGTGTTATAAAAAAAAATAAATTAAAATGCCGAGAACACTGTTCACATGAACAGTGTTCCGTAAAAACACTGTTCATATGAACAGTGTTCCGTAAAAACACTGTTCATGTGAACAGTGTTAGAGAAAAAATAAATAATACATAATAAATAAATAAATAACAATAAAAAAATAATAAAAAAAGGCTTGGCCACTGTTCATCTTCTTCTCCCCTCCCCCGCAGTGCATCCGGGCCGTTCCCCTTCTTCCCGTCGATTCCGCCTCGTCCTCCGCCTGTGACGCAGCCCGCAGCCGAGATCCAGCTCCGCCATCAAGCCGCGTCGAAATCCCGGCGTCTCCCCGTTGATCCCGCGGCCACCCACCGTCCGCAGCGTCCTCCCGACGATCTCGCGACCAAATCCGCCGGCGACCAGTCCTCCGTGATTCCAGCCGGCCGCAATCAGCCGCGTGCCCACCGTGCCCGTGCGGTCGACTCTTCCCAGCAGCGGAAATCCGGCCTCTCCGCCATCACCGACCAGATCCCGTGGCCCCTCTTCCTCCTCTCCCGCGATCTGCATCCCGGCACCACGCCCCGGAATCAGCCGCCGTGATTCCTTCTTCCCTCTCTCCGCGTGCGCCGGACGGCTATAAAAGGAGGGAGGGGGCGTTCGATGGAAGAGAGAGCTCGGTTTGAAGAACAGGGGAACCCTGTTTCGGTGAAGGAAAGGAAGAAGAAAACCGAGCGGGAGAGATAAAAAAAATTATAAAAAAAGGAGAAAGGAGGGGGGAAAGAGAAGAGTTTGTGATATTTTGGGAAGAATGAGAGGTGCTCAATTTCATTTGAAGATGGGAGGTCGTCCGGAAGCCATGCTCGGCTAAACATCTAGTCTAGGGCTGGATGAAGCCCTAACAATGTATCAGGGCAATTGTAGTTCTTACTTTTTTATTATTTTGGAGCTTGTTTAAATTCTTATTTCCAATGAAATATTTCTTCATGATATTTAAATTTTGAGCATGCTAGTTACTAATCATGTTTGCTAAAGTAGTCTAAGATGATCCATGCCTAGGAAGATGAAGTGTGCTGCATCCTAGATTAGCATACTTAGGTAGACACTTCATGCTACACTGAAGATGGATCTTCCTAACACTATGTATGCTTTTATTTTAAAAGGCTTGTAGCCAAAATTGCATGCCTCTCCAAAAGATAAAAATTAAGAACACAATCCTTGATGCAATGCTATGTGGTGGATTCCAAACCCTAGATCTATTTACTTTGATAAAATTTCAATTCGTACTCATAGATTAATTTAGTTAAATCAAGTTAGCAAATCCTTCTTCTTGATTTGTTTTTAAAAAGAAAAATAACTTATTCTCCAATCCCTGTGGACCGACACCCGTAATCACTATCCTACAGGATACGTGCTATTGCGTGGTTTATTTTTGAAATTGAAAAGAACCGATCATTTACTGTGGCTATTTATGCAGTCCTTTTTGAAATATAGCCGTTAGACACTGATTTGTAGCCGTTCTGTACAGTCTGCACATCCTGACAGTATGTCCGTTCAGATCGGAGTCGACTCGGGCGATCTGGAGTCGACTCGTCTGTTGCAGGAGTCGACTCATGCTTTACTGGAGACGACTCGGCAACTGTTCAGGATTTGAATTAAAGTGCTGTCCTGACCTGGAGTCGACTTGGACCAAACCTGGAGTCGACTCGCCAATGTCTGGAGTTGACTCGGCACTTTTGGAGACGGCTCGTTCTCAGGGTTCCAGAGATCTTTCTTTCGGGTTTACTCCCTCGAGTCGACTCGGATTCTCTTGGAGTCGACTCGGCTCTCAGAGCCTGAAATCCCGATCCTCTGTCTGTTGACCTGAGCTGTCTCGGAGTCGACTCGCACTTTGTTGGAATCGACTCGGCTC
This sequence comes from Phoenix dactylifera, assembly GCF_009389715.1. Lineage (NCBI taxonomy): Eukaryota > Viridiplantae > Streptophyta > Magnoliopsida > Arecales > Arecaceae > Phoenix > Phoenix dactylifera. The sequence goes on along the minus strand of NW_024068112.1, from coordinate 184,009 downwards.
TCAGAGACCGAAAAACTGTTCCTTTGTGTTTTGAGTTGAACTGCCTCGGAGTCGACTCGCACTTTGTTGGAGTCGACTCGGCTCTTAGAGCCCCAAGTTGGTTCTCTGACTTTTAGTCTTGCTTTCCTCTGAGAGTCGACTCTTGCTTATTTAAGAGTCGACTCCCCAAACGTTGGAGTCGACTCGAATTCTTCTAGAGTCGACTCGGTAACAGGGTCCAGAAACCACTTCTCTGTCTTTCTGTCTGTTACTCCTTGGAGTCGACTCGGAACTGTCGGGAGTCGACTCGGTAAGCATCGGAGTCGACTCGGTGACAGGGTCTGAGATTCCTCTTTCTGTCCTGCTGTCTGTTTTCAGTCAGAGTCGACTCGCAGTATGCCGGAGTCGACTCGAGCCTGTGCCAGAACATCTGAAACACTTGGAGTCGACTCGTAATCCTCCGGAGTCGACTCGAGTTTCAGCCTTTGACTTAAGCTGATTTCCACATGCACTCAAAAGAAGATTCTCATAATTTTTGCCTGAGATACTAGATTGAATTCATTAGTATAACACAAAATATACTCAAATGCTTTGGTCTCATCAAAATCAAATTGGGGTATTATCAATCACTCCATAGTTTGGTTGGGGCCAAGTTAAGGGTTGATACGCCGTCCGACGACCCTGGTTTAGGATCATGCAGAGAGGTAACATGCTAGATCCAATATCTTTAGAAAGAGAAAGTCTAGTAGAGAGAGAAATGATGGAGAAGAGAGAGAAAGAGAGAGAACAAGCTTCTCTCTCTAACCAAGAAAGAGGAAGGGAAAGGGGTGGTTACAGGTAATGCTCGGGGTCAGGGACCCACAGCCATCTACTGTGGATGGTTGTCGATGGAAACCGGTGACTAATGGCGAGGAAAAAAACCCTCCTAAAATAAGGGTTCGACCCCCTTAATTCCTGAAATCGAGACATCTCGACAATGGGAGCCCTAACCATGGCTATAAACTATCGTGAGGATCCGGGTGGAGACCTCAGCAACAAGATTCGGCGGCATTACCAGCCAAAAAGAATTTATAAAATCGGAGAAATCCAAACAAAACAAGGAAAAATAGAGCACTCATTCTTTTTGGCCAAATTTCGGCGATCATCGGCCGAAAACAAACCTCCAAAGGTCGCAAAAGGAGAGAAGGGCTATCCAAGAATTTTCGGATTCTTGGCAGCGGCAGCGGCGCAAACAGCTACCGGCAATCAGAGAGGGATTCAAAGAAATCTGGCGATGGACTTTGATAGGATGCCTAGATTCTCTTGTGGGATCAAAGAGAATCTCAGAGGAGCTCTAAATAGAGACGGAGGAGGCCAAAATCCACCTTGGCAGCAGATCCCTCCGGTGAAGTCGGAAAGAAGGAGACTCTTGATTGGAGTCTTTTTGTCGCAGGTGCTAAGCATATGCGTCGCCCCTTAGCACCTGAGTCACCCCCCTACCTTTTTTTTTGGGGGCTGAAGCATGCTTCTAGCCCAATCAAATGGACATGGCCTAGCTCGGTATCAAGCTTTGAAAGGTGTGGGTATTACATTTATGTAAAGCAATCACCAATATTCCACCTTATCAAAAATATTTGGTATGCACTTCTGCTTTGATATCAACTTCAGAAGAATTTTTCAGAATTTCAGCTATGGCTTCAGTCCATTGATCAATCAATTGTTTCAAACTATGGAACCGTCCATTGATCAATCAATTGTCTCAAACTATGGCACCAATCCTACTTACCATTAGAAAGAAGAAGATTATGATGGGGAGGGAGAGTTGTTAATAATTAGAAATGAGAATGGGAGTTGAAATAGCAGCTTGCATGCTAGCTAGTTTGTTTATGAAAAACAATACTCTCTGTCTCCTCATATGAGATCAAAAAATGAAAAAAAAAAGGAAGCTTGCTTGTTCCCTCATAAGAAACAATGAGTCAAACATTCCATGAGCTTGCTTAGCAAGGGGTTTTGTGAGGGACATTAATCCATTTCCAAACATCATAATTTGTCTTTTTCCACATAGCTTTAGCCATCTAGTTATGATATGCCCACAATGTTTATCACCAGAAATGGGTCCACTTGGGGCAGGTGATTTAAGGTTGTCTTCATCAACCTTCAGCTGTTCCCAAATTGTCCAGCTTTCCAAACTAATTCACATCAGATTAAACTGATCTCACCACTAATTCTTAAACATTATCTCTCAGCTGAATGTGCTTGTCATTCTAACATGACTATTATTTGTCTTTCTCCGGCGAATGTGAAATTATCATTAGCTATATTTTGTCACATTTAAGTAAGAATGGCTACTTGTAGCTTCATATATACTATAAAATATTTTCTAATCAGGTTATGTTTTAAAAAGTTTTTCTTTTTTTTTTTTAATAACACTGGGTCAGCTCAAATAAATCGAGTCAAATCGAATCAATCCAGGAGAAGTTCAGTCCAATCTTGTGCAACCCTACCATGGTTGCTGGTCCAACATTTGGACCTGGAGTAGGATTTAGTGGGTCCAAGTATCCGAATGATGGAGTCTCTGTTCATCAATTAAGTTAATAATGCAATTTAAAAGCAGATTAACTTGAAATTGCATTGGAATTCCTGGTCACTATTTGTTCCACAAAGACTGCAAGACTGTTGAGGAATTGAGATGCATGTACGAAGAAACAATGACAATTGGTTGTGGCCTTAAGATCTTCATTAATTTATGTTATACCCTAACTCCTGAATGTTACAGTTCTCTTGTTTCTCTCATAAACAAAGAGAGAAGAATGGAAAGATATAGATGTCACCATGGGTGCTTATCCTTTAATTTGATGTGGTAAGTGATTAGAGATCCAGTGAAAAAGAATTTGAGATATCAAGTGGAAAATTTTACTCCTACAATGAAAGTTTATAAATTGCATGATATTTGTAGAAAAGGTTATGCAATCTGAGTACCAGAACAATAAGCTCATATATGCCTCTCTTTTTTTCAATATCAAAATCCTTACCCCAAGCCACCTGCTTAGAATACCTTGTTTGGCTTGCTTCAATTCAAAAGCAAACTCTTACCTCCCTTTCTTACAGTTTAGGACTTTCGTTAATCCTGGTAGCAAATCGAAAGAGAGTACAGGCCACCATCATGGCCACCATCTTATCATCATCATCATCATCATCATCATCGCTGTCATTATCTTGTGAAGTCCTTAAGTCAAGAAAATGACACATCATTTCTTAATAAGCTAGGAATCTAGTCCTCAATAGAAACCATGATGCTTTGAGCCTAAACAAATGGTAAACTCTAGAACTTAAAATTCTAGGGAAACTCTAGAACTAAAAATTCTGCTTTCCAAATACATCCTTTACCGAATAACTTTTTCCTCTGCCACAAACAAACCTAGGTATGCATGGTATCTTCAAAAGAGTTCTTGCTGCTCCATGAAGGAATTATATCACAATTTGGTATCAATGGGCTCCATAGCAATTGAGAGCCTTTTTTTGACACAAATTCCTTTTTCTTAACTTTTCATAAGAAATTGTCATGCCATGCTTTGCCTCCACATGCATGCCCGTGCTCACCACCCAGATTTGATTTTGCAAGGACAAGAATGGGACCACCATTTGATATGTATTCATGCATTTGGGTAGGTGGAAAGTTCCTTTCAAGTCCATTATGTGGTTAGTATTGCATATGTTTGTACTCTTAAACCAAGTTCCACTGACATTCAAATAGAAAGCGCATCCTCGAACAAGTAGTTCAATTTAATTGTTTGATCAAATCAGAGAGAATACAATTGAGAAAGCTTTCTAGCCTCATAACTTTTGACATGTCGGCAAAAGCTGCAATTCTATGCACTGACCATAATGGTGTTCAACATTAGCTCAATGACGGTCTTGACCAATGGTACTTCAAGAGATGAAATACCTAATTAATTAACTTCATGAACTGGGGACTCAAAAATGCAAGATAATGCGAGGCTTCTTTGTTATAGTTATTATCATTTGAGACCCATCCCCCAGTTCCAAACCATGGCAAAGAATGATTGAAGAAACAGTTTTGCTTGAGAAAGTGAATCTCATAGAAACAATCATGATGTGGTAGCAACCAAGATGTAAAAACAATTGAAACAAATCATTACTAGAGAATACTCACAAAAGGACATGTCAGTGAGTCAATCTATAGAAACAAACGACCTCAAAAGTATATTTAAGTCGGGCAAGAGCTGACATCAGATGTGTTTTGTCTGATGAAACTCTACAAAAGCCATGCATTGCCAAACTAGCTCATGAGGAACCTTTTTTTTTTTTCCTTTTTCCTCTCTTCTTTATTTTGTTTGCAGGAGGGGATTGGCATGGACAGAGATTTTTAATCGACAAATGGCCTTAAGCTAATTAAAATAAGTTCTCTATCTCGAGTGAACCATTACACTAATATGTGCATCTAAAGAACACAGCATCCACCTCACATCCCCATCATGTATGCCTTTTGTTACTCCCTTTCTTTGGGTGACTTGAGAGACAATCGTATTTGACATAATTGGGTCAAGCCAACTTTATGAGATTCAATTTTGCCAGATGTTATGAGCTTTTCCCACGTTCTCAAAAAGTAGATATCATGAACTGCCATCTTTTTTAGAACCACTAATAACCATTGGATGCATGGCTAAACAATAGGTAAAGTTGATAATATCCGTTTTTGAAATTGCAATGGTTGAGAATCTCCTTCTCTTGCACAAAAATAATATCCGTTTAAACTAAGAATCAATTATTTTCAAGTTCATCACAAAAACGACCGTTAACTTACCTAGCGCTAGTGCTGCTACTACTAATAATAAAACCAAAACTACTAGTAAAACTACTATGACCAGTGATCTTCCTATTAATACTGCTATAATTTTTTTTGATCAGAATCCAAATACCATCTTTACCAGTACCAATATTCTTTTTCAGTGGTGGGCACCATGCAAAGGCTGAGCAGTACTGTGTGTGGAGCCATAGTTCAAATTTCAAAAGTATGAGGGGTTGGAGAAAGGGAAATATAAACAAGATCCACTACAGTTCTTGATAAGTGACAGCACCAATCTTTGGCATCATCCTCTTGCTTTTCTCCCCCTCCTTCCCCTCCCCATCCTTCTCCTCTCCATTTCTTTCACAACTTTTCATGTTCCAAGTTAGTAGGGCACCTAGAAGAAAAAAGATCACTTTCTCTGGCTAAAACAGTACAATGAAACATTTTGCTATTCTTCAATACTAGCGTACATTCACTCATATAATTGCAAAGATTGAGGGACCGCATTGAAGTGTCCAGGTAAGAGAGGTGGTCCTATCAATCGCTTCAAACCTCTAGTTAAATATTACACATGTACACATGTGCCCATGAAGGCTTGATTACTCTGTGACCTAATTATAGCTTCCAAATTCTCATCGCATACTTACTTCGTTGAGAAGATTTAGTGTGATATAAAGAGAACCTATGCTATTCTAATTGCTTGCTGGCTTTTCTAGCAACTGACGTGTAGTCTGTCACCATGTCAAATAAAAGCTTCTTCTTGATGGTTATGAGTACTTGATGTTGATAGCTACCAAATGGCTAGGCTTCAAGATCTTGGAACCTTTTGTAGTTGGTTAGAAGTGTTTCCCTTTAATGGTTTGTAAAAGAGCCCCATTGATCAAGTTAAGAAGAAAGCCCATGAACCTAATAGAATTTTATTATATATATCTAACGATTTCATGGAATAGTATTTTCTATTGTTATTTTATCAAGTTAATATGATCAAATTTTCATTATTTTTTTGAAGGAAACGGAGGCAGAGCGACCTAACTTTATTCAAAGGAAAAGAAAGAATTAAATAGGTGGAAAGAAATAAAAAGAATGTAGAAGAAGGATTAGAGAAGTATTAAACCAATGGGGAAGAATAATTTAGGTAACCACTATTTCTAATGTATGATTAACTTTAAAGAAATGTAGAATTGTTTTTGGTTGCACAAGATTAACCAGTCCTTCAAATAAAAGGTTCAGTATTCTATCATCATCAGTAGTCCAATTCATAAAAGCTCTTTAACTTTTCTCTCTTTCCAACCTGTCAAAAGGAAGGCTGCACAACATAATTGATTGATCGCCACCCAGATATGAGTTTTCGATGAAGTCCAGACAGTGAAAAGGAATACGGCAAGCTATGAAAGTTATAATTGTTAGAACTTTATTCCATAGGTGTCGAGTGAAATCATATTTGAAGAGCAGATGGTCCAAAGATTCTTCTATAGTTCCATTGTGATGCAATCGTGACCTTTTTTCCTACAATTTTAATAAAGAGCAGGATAACTATGACATAAAGGATTGCCGTCCATCTTAACATCTTCCCAAAAGTTGATATCATGAGCATTCTGAAATGACGGTAAGGTAGGATGCATGGTATGCCGTATCAGTCCGAACCGAGCAATACAAAGCATACCATACCACCAAAAAATTCTGTACGATATCGTACCGATACTGTGCTAATGTGCCATCGATATAGGGTCTAATATTGAATGGCAAACTTTAGTAGGATATTTAGAACAATATACAACTCTGAGGTCTCCAGTGTGGCGCTAATTTAATTTTTCTATGATAAGCCCAAAAAATCTCATTTCCCTAAAGATCTCTATTATTTTTCATGAGTTTGAGACGTTTTAACCGAAGTCTTCCTTTGATTTTGCTCTTACATACTAATTTTCAGTTGACCAATCATGCGACGCTCTTTCTGCAGGAAAGCTCTTTTGTATTTGTTTACTCTCTTGGTTAGGTGAAATAGTCTACCAGTTAACATGCCGACGTGCATGGAACAAAAATCTCTAAATGTCTTGTATACGTACTACGCTTATCCCTTCACATGCAAACCATTAGTCTCTTAATGTAATAATAAATCATGGGATTAGTATTTAAAATCAGTTCATAGAATTTGAGAATGTAATCCACATGGCATAATCTTTTACATCATCTTTACATCACTCAGGATATATCAATACTTCAAATTCAAGGAGGAGATAGAAGTATTATTTATCAGTGGCTAAGATTTCAGTCATTGATAATGTGGATAAAATTTGTCTACTTGAATCAGATTTCGAAGTCGCAATCAAGGTCATACGGAGCTGAGGAAAATTGCAATGGTGCATGTGAAAATTGAAGGCTTCTTGGTGATAGACAAGTTCCTATCTAGGTCAATTTTGTTGTTATTATCAAAGGTTTAGTCTATTGATGCTGACTGAGCACGACATGCCACCGATGGCCAGCTCACATCGCCGACGGCATTAGTACAATTTTGGTTGTGTATGTTCATACTTCATGAACTAGATGAATGGTGTGATTTTACAACAAGAGTTAACGCAATCATAAGTTAATGTATACTGTTGATATATGACAAGCTAACATATATTTTCTCTTGTTCTCTAAAATTCTGCTAGATACTGAAGTTGTCATATATGGTTGTCTAAAATTCTAGTATACATGGTTCTCTCGATGTCAATGAGCTTTTAATAGACAAAGTTCTTTTAAATCAACTGGACCAAAGTTGATTGGGTTAAAAATATGATGCTGTGGAAGTCTCGTGCTCTTATTCGTAACTTTATGGTATGACTAATTGTGTAGGATTGGACAATACGGTAACCTTCAAGAGAAATGAATATCAATCTTCAGTTTGCACTTGTGCAAGCTAATAGCAACTTTAGAAGGGTTATAAAAGTGTGATCAAATCTAAATCATCTAATTTAGAAAATCTAAACTTGAAATCTGCATTCACTGAAATTGAAATTTGCCACAAAAAAGGAATTTTTTGAAAAACAAAAATTAATGAGACAGCATAAATTCTCTCTGGAAAAAATATTTACTATGCAGCAAGTAACAGTTGAATCTCCATGAGGCTCGTGAATCCAGACTTTACTACCAAAATATTATCAGATTGATTTTTATAAATGAACAAAAAGAAATCAGTGATAATCAACTTATCCCCTTAAAACTCATGGCAAGGCATGACACCTCCAAATTGGAAGTCAGGCATCTTTAGTCAAATTAATATTTGTATGCTTAAAAACCTCATTTAAACAAGCGTGAATTTTGTCATCTGATTTTCAAACTGCTCACACCACTACAAAAAGAAAACCTTTTTTTCCTTTCTAATCAAACAAAAAACCCGCATACATGTCATGCCTTTGAATCTTAGAAAAACAAACATTCAATATATAGCTGACAAAAATGATTGTTTCTTTTCCTCCCTCAGCATCGATTCGCCAGCACGCTCAAATATCTTTCCATATGGTCCAATATGGAGATATTTCTCTAACTCCAAATTTCATTTGCAATGCATGCTTGCTCCCTGTAGGAGACTTCTGACTTACATTGGACTAGTTCCCTCACGGCGCATATTTAAAATCACCTAGCACACAATTAATATCTCCTAGAACACAGTTAATATCTCTCAGAACTTAATAGCTACATGTACATAACTAATATGCCCCATTACACAGTTACTAGATATGTGTACATACTTAATATACCACAATACATAGTTAATAGAACACAATACACAGCTAATATACCATAGTATATAGTTATTAGATATGTGTACACATTTAATATGCCATAGTACACAATTAATATTACCACTGTACATACTTAATATACACAATACATACTTGTCATACCAGTATATGGTTAATAGATACTTGTACAGAGTTAATATACCACAATACACAATAATATACTATAGTATACAATTAATATATCGTAGAACATACTTAATATATCAAAGTACACAATTAATATACCATAGTACATATTTAATATACCATAATATATACTTAATATACTATAATACGTAGTTAACATAATATAGTGCATAGTTACTAGATATGTATACACATTTAGTATACCATTGTATACACTTAATATGCCACAGTACACAGTTAATATACCACAATACTCAATTAACATTACCATAGTACATATGTTGCTCCTTGGAAAATTTCGCTGCCAAGCCATTTTCTTATTTTTTGGGCAAGAATCCATCTCGGTTTAAGAATTCATCCAATTGGGACATCCATTCAAAGCCTGAAACCATTACCAACAAAAAAGAAGGTGATAGAAAGGGGCTTCGAAAGAATATTGACTTCCATAATCTCATTATTTTTTGTACTTCACAATAACTCGAGATCTAATCTCATAAAGATAAAAAAATTTACTCCCGTCAACTCAATGGGATGAATGGAAGTCTGACGATACTGAATCGGATCAATATTATGAATAACAATATCTGATCTATCAAATTAGCATACCTTAATACTCAATTAGTAGATTTGTGTACACAGTTAATATACCATAATACACACTTAATATACTACGGTACATAGTTATTATACTATAATATATACTTAATATACCATAGTCTATAGTTACAGCACATAGCTAATATATCTATTGTCGAGACAATTAAAGTAACTTGAACACAATTATCTCTGTTTCTCTATATTTACACATATATTGATCGTACACAGTTAAGATACTAATTTACGATTTTATCAACGCAAAGTATCCCCGTACAATTGATATACATTTATCAAATAAACATTTCCAGCATAAGTAAATCGTTCGTCAACATACCATCTGGAATATAATACTGAAAATATATCAACGTAATAATGTTATATGTATGAGAAAAATGAGACGTAGCGTTACAATGTTATATTACACAACTAAGACATAATGTTATAATGCTATCTCATACAACATGCTCTAATCTCTCCTACTTAATAGCCTCCACTTGTACCATGCCCAAAATCTGCCATAGGTAATACAGTGGCCAATTAATAAACAAAATATGTGCCGCAGTAAAGTTTCTATACATCACACAATGGTCTTGGGTGCTTTGCTAATTCATAAATTGGTACTCTCTTTTGCTGATAGATGCTCATACAGCTGGGTAGATGAAATAGATACTAGATGGCACATGGTTGAAGTGATTAACATGTATCAATACCGAATAGCAAGCTAGGAAAGTAGAGCAATTGCAGATTTTGTACAAAATATATACTTTCTTCTTAGCTTCCCTTTGGATTTTAATCCAGGTTTATGATACGATTTCCAAGCAACCTCAAACCACCTTGTTACTATATAACGAACAACCACCTAATTGGAGAGAGATACCAGGAGGGGAGAGCAGCTTGTTTTATTTGCAAGAGAAAGCAGCAGCAGAAGCAGCTGAAGGTACCATTTTCTGTTCGCAATTTTCCTTTCCAGTAAATGTTCAAGTCCGGGAAAGCCCGAAGAGAGGGTCAGGTGAATGCTCTCCTCCTCAACCTTCTGCTGCGCTGCAGAAAATATGCATAGGTTGTGGTCTTGGGACGCCAGGGCCGATCAGAGATCATGGAACATGCCCAAGTTGGGGGAGTTGCCGCAATCCAGAATTGAGGGTGGAGTCCCAGCAGTCTGGAGAGACGTTAGGGATGAAGAAATACAGAGGGCATTTTTCCCCTCAAGGAATCAAAAATTAAAAGAGTATTTGCCTGTGGACCGGATGATATAAAACCTATCCGCAAAGATTAAAAAGTTAAGGCACGGTCTACGGTCTACGGATGAGCCGACCATTAATTTTTCAAAAAAATAAACTATCACTATTATTATAGATTGTTTAGAAAGCTAAAATAAGATTAAGCGCATCTCCATTTTAGGTAGGTTCAACTATGTGCATTCTCTTGTCGTCTTTTATGTAAATACACTAAAGTATTTTCCGTCAAAATCAAGATCTTTCTAATTGAAACAATAAAGGAGCCAACGGTTAGTTCACTCTAAGGGGTGGTTGCATCAAAAATCGTATGTGGTGAGGCGAGCTCGGAAAGAAAGACGACCTCGGGGAAGACGGCGACGGGGGTTGTCAAGGGCAATGGCCCAGTACAACCGGTGTGCGGGGTGGGCTCGGGGCCTTGGGCAAGGCCAAGGCCCTAGGTGACCCACCGGCCCACGAACATGGAGGTGGAACGACTTCGCCGTCTGTTCTTGACCATACTGGAGCTGCCGAAGGAGCCTATAGAAGTGTCGCACCGAGAGTGGGAAGGGCAAGCGGTGGTGGTCCGTAGCCTTAGCCGCTAGGTGCTAGCCGACTGGGTGGCTAAGAATGTGCGTGACCGTGGGAAGATGGAAGGGGAAGTGGTGGCGGTGCCTCTCGCCAACGACCATCTTATCTTGAGGTTCAAAACAACGACAGATCGTGATTGGGTTCTCTCTGAGAGTCCATGGGTGGTGGCAGGCCAGCTCTTCGCCATAGAGCCATGGAAGCCCGATATCATGACAGGGGAGGATGCCGTGAAGACGACGGTGGTATGGCTCAGGCTTTTCTGGCTGCTGTCGGAGTATTGGGCAGCCATGACCATCCTCCGGATCGCGGCTATGGTAGGGCAGCCGATCACGATTGACGGGGTAATAGAGCAACAGCAGGCGATAGGTTTCGCCCGGGTGAAGGTGGCGATTGATGCCACAGAAAACATTTAGATCCAAAAGAAGACCAGGGTGTTGTGGCAGCCCTTTGTCTATGAAAACATGCCAGATTTTTGCTTCGGATGTTGATCGGTTCTTTAAATTTCAAAAGTAAACCACGCAATAGCACATATCCTGTAGGATAGTGATTACGAGTATCGGTCCACAGGGATTGGAGACAAGTTATTTTTCTTTAATAATAAATCAAAAAGAAGAGTTTGCTAACTTAATTATACTGAATTAATCTATGAGTACGAATTTAAATTTATCAAAGTAGATGGATCTAGGGTTTGGAATCCACCGCGTAGCATTGCATTAGGGATTGTGTTCTTAATTTTTATTTTTTGGAGAGGCATGCAAATTGGCTACAAGCCTTTTAAAAAAAAACATAAAGAGTTTTAGGAAGATCCATCTTCGGTATAGCATGAAGTGTCTACCTAAGTATGCTAATCTAGGGTGCAGCACACCTCATCTTCCTAGGCATGGATCATCTTAGACTACTTTAGCAAACATGAATAGTAAATGGCATGCTCAAGGTTTAAACATCATAAAAAAAATTTTCATTGAGAATGAGAATTTAAACAAACTCCAAAAAGATTAAAAGAATAAGAACTACAATGCCCTGATACATTACTAGGGCTTCATCCAGCCCTAGATTGGACGTTTAGCTGCGCATGGCTTCCGAACGATCTTCCATCTTCATATTAAAAACTTCAGCTCCCATTATTCCCAAAATATCCCAAAATATTCTCTCCCCCCCCCTCCTTTCTTTTTTATTTCTTTTTCTTCTTTCTCTGATTCGGCCTTCTCCTCTCTTCCTTTTTTTCTTCACCGAAACAGGGCTCCCCTGTTTTCAATCCAACCCAGCCCTGCTCTCCCTTAGCCAATGGCCACCCTCCTCCTTTTATAGCTATCCGGAGTGCTCATTCGGGAAGGGAGAAGAGATCACGGGTGGCTGATTCCGGGGTGTGATGCCGGAGGGCAGATCGCGGACGAAGAGGATGAAGGGCGTCAATCCGTGGAAGAATGGCTGGATCTTGGGAGGAATACGTGATCTGTGGAGCGCCGGATTGATTGTAGATGGCCGGAAATGGAGCTGGCCGCTGGATCGACGGGAGGTGGACGGAAGAGACGAGATGGTCGCGGGATCGTTGGGAGGCTGATGCGGAATGTCTGGATCTCGGAGAAGACGGGGACAGAGCTGGAGATGGATGCCGAGCTGGGTTACCGGCTGCTGGGAGCCGATCATGGCTTGGTGCTAGGAATCAATCCGGAAGGGGAGACGTCGCAGATGCTTGGATGCTGGGCGGACGATGATCGAGGAGAAGGCTGAATCTCAGGGATTGGAGCTGGGAGTCGATCCGGATGAAGAGGATAGCAATGACGCGGTTGGGATGCTGGCTGCACGCGCGATGATCGCGGAGGAGCTGGTCGCTAGCTGCACCGCGTGGGACTCATGGCTGGAACGGGAGGGAGGATGCGAATCTCGGCCGTGATGCACTGTGGGGGGGGAAGAAGATGAACAGTGGAATTTTAATTTATTTTATTATATTTTTTTTGTAACACTATTCATATGAACAGTGTTTTCACGGAACACTGTTCATATGAATAGTGAATCCAGTAATTTTTTCCGAAATTACTGTGGATATTTAATTATTATTATTTTTGTTTTAAAATTATAAATTTTATATGAAGGCAGGTAAGGAATTGGTTAGAAAGTGGCTTTGGATTTGAGGTGAGTCATGATCGTTGATTTGCTTGAACTTGTTCTCGAGCCCAATGTCATTTAAATTTAATTCTTGCTAAACTGCTTCAGACCAGACTCGACAAGACTAAAATCAGGACCGTGACTTAATAAAAAGGGTTAATCAAACCTTTTTCCTCATACAAAAATAATTATTTAATCAGGACCAAAACCTATTTAATTATAGCCGGAGCTTGATTACAACTCCATCAGGTTACTAAACCGGGTCAACACAATCTCCTCCTTATATGTTTTCATGAAAGATCGCAACCAGAAGAGAGACAAGTTCAGAGTCTGTTTTAAGAAAAGAATTATTTACTTCTTACCATTTTTTAAATTTATTTCAATGTTTATTCAATTTCATGGTAAAATATGTATTTATCAGTTTAAGAACATTGATAAGTGCTATGGAAAGATAACTAAATTATAAATTATTAAGCACTTATCACACCCCCAAACCTACATTTTACTAGTCCTCAAACAAAATAGAAAAGAAATTAACTCACTTTCGCAGGAATCGCGATTGCATTTACCATATGCAACAAGGCTTTAAACCCCTAGGTTATCCTAGTGGACGAGTTATAGTCTCATGAGGGTTTCCAGTGAAGATACCCACAAACTTCAATCTTAAAATAAATCATTTATTATTGTTATTATTATCATTATTTTTTTTTTAAGATCGATTGATCTATGAAGTGAAAATCAAATTCCAAATGCATACTAGCTAAGAATTTCAAAAACTCTCTTTTTTTATTATTATTATTAAAATCTAATTTTAAGATACATAAATGATAAGAATTTCAAAGCACACATGGTTTTATTTACTAAGTCAGCCCAAATCCTAGGTCAAAATGCAATTCAAGTTGAGGTCATTAAGTTTCCGTTAGGGAGTTGTAAGACTTATTTATACTGGAATGCTCGGTGAAATCTGGACCGTACACAAGCTAAGAGTTCGGATCTCCAAAATATTGCTAATACTAGTAGTTTCTAAGGATTGGACGAAAGGACCTGCTCACTGATTCAAAATCATCTTATCTGCAGGATTTCAAGAGTTGTGGATGTTTACTTTAGTACCTCACGAGCTTTATCTGTAATATTCCAGTTTACTCGAATTTTTACAACGACGGCTTTCACACTATTGTCTTTTACAAGGTCAATACAGAGTTTTTTTTTTATCATAAAGGAAAATGTATAAATTGTGCATTTTTACTCTTGTGGTGATTTCTCCGTGTAACGAGCAATCAGTCAACAACTCTCACACCAGTTGGCACAAGGTGTCGGGCATCAAGACTTCCCTACGGACTTATGCTCGGAGTCCTCATCACAAGTCCACTTTATCTTTGACAATAGGTAGCCCTTTTCGATGTTCCTGACTAAATCCATTTTTATTGATGGTTGTTTTTTTTTTGGATTAGATAAGTATGATTCATCAGGGTTTAAGGTTACTACTATACTATCAACATCATGTCGAGTCTAGACCTTAGAAGGGTCGGCCAGTTTGTAGTGAAATTCCAAAGTATTAATTAGCTTACAACTCCCTAAGAGAGACTTAATAAAAAGAACTTAAATTTGTATTACTTCCGACTAGTCATTGGGCTTTTTAGATTTTATATACCTTGTGTGTATATTATTCTCGCATTAGATTTTTTTTAAAAACCTTTTTTTTATATTTTTAATTTATTATTATTATTATTATTATTTATTATTCTTTTTTTAAAAAAAATTTGAACACAATTTTTTTTATATTTTTTTAAAAAAGATGAATTTTTTATTATTATTATTATTTTTTATTTTGTTGGGATGAAAATCAAGATGAAGACCCCTAAACATAAACCTGGCATTGTGAAGTGAAAATGAACGCAAGAGATGCAAATAAAACAAAAAATGCTTAAAAATACTCCCAAACCTAAACATAACATTGTCCTCAATGTTAAAAAAATCTAAGAGAATTGGGTTGCCTCCCAACAAGCACTAAGTTTATTGTCTTCAGCCAGACATAGTGAGGTAGTTTTTGCATCTCCTTCTATGAGGTCATCTATTTTGTCTATTATAAAACACTCAACTTCCCTCGCGGGTTGGTCGGCCGCATTGAACACATTTAATTTTACCTTCATGTTCCCAAATGATATGTTCATTACCCCTGTTCTACAATTGATGCACGCATTGGCTGTTGCTAAAAAGGGGCGCCCAAGGATCATGGGGATTTGTTTCTTAGGATTAGGTTCATGTTCCATATCAAGGACGATGAAATCTACTGAAAAATAGAATTTATCTACCTTGACAAGAACATCTTCAATTATCCCACGTGGTGTTTTTACAGATCGATCAGCCAATTGAAGGGATACTGAGGTTGGTTTTAACTCACCTAACCCAAGCTTCTCATAAAGTGAATAAGGTAAAAGGTTGACACTTGCCCCTAGATCTAAGAGTGCTCGATCAATGAAATTATTTTCTAAGACACAGGAGATGGTGGGAGCACCAGGATCTTTGAATTTCGGAGAGGTGTTGTGTTGGAGAATAGAACTTGCTTGCTCAGTTAGGAAGACCTTTCTAGGCACATGTGTCCTGGATTTTTGCTTTTGGGTACAAAGATCTTTGAGAAATTTGGCATAGGAGGGAACTTGTCTAATAGCATCAAGAAGCGGAAGGTTGATTTTCACTTATTTGAAAACCTCCATCATTTCCACTAGTGAAGTTCCCTTTTTGTCAAAGGGAGAGGGTGAATTAAGAGCTTCAGGAAATGGGGCCTTTGGGATGTGAGTTTTGGCAGAAGGTGGACTAGCTGAAGAAGAAGAAGATTTTAGATTTTCATTTGACACATGTCTATCCTCTTCTTCACCTTCCTTATTGTTATCTTCCCCCATCTTATTGTCTACTACACGTCCACTCCTTAGGATAGTCAAAGCATTGGCTTGTTCATGATGGATTGCATTTAGTTGATTTTCTTGAGCCATGTATTGTCCCCTAAGATTACTTAGTGGTTGGCTTGGAAGCTTTCCTTCCTCTCGCTTGTTCAGTGCATTAGCTAGTTGCCCCATTTGGGATTCTAGCTTGGCGATGGATTGCGTGTGAGAGTGCACCAATTGTGTAATGGTTTCACCTTGAAGGGCGTTCAACACTGTGGAGTGATTGATTAAATCTCTATTTGATTTTGATGAGCTCAAAGCATTTGAGTATATCTTATATTATACTAATGAATTCAATCTAGTATTTCAGGCATATATTTGTATATTTTCAATTAAGTGCCTCGAGCTATGGTTCAAAATAAGTTGGACAAGTATTGAACCCTATTTGAACCAAGGGCTGATTCTCGAGTCGACTCCGGAAGATTACGAGTCGACTCCAAATGGTTCAGAGTTTCTGGCACGAGCTCGAGTCGACTCCGATACTCTACGAGTCGACTTCGACTGAGAACAGAAAGAAAGACAGAAAGATGGTTTTCAGACCCTGTCAGTGAGCCAACTCCAAAAGGCTTCGAGTCGACTCCGATGCTTGACGAGTTGACTTCCGACGGTTCCGAGTCGACTCCAAAGGGTAACAGACAGAAAGACAGAACGATGGTTTTTAGACCCTGTTACCGAGTCGACTCCAGAAGGTTACAAGTCGACTCCGATATTTGGCGAGTCGACTCCCAGTTATGTCCGAGTCGACTTCCAGAGGAAAGCAAGTCCAAAAGGCAGAGAACCATTTTCGGAGACCCTGTGAACGAGTCGACTCTAAGTGTTCCAGAGTCGACTCCCAAGTCAGCCGAGTCGACCCCAACAAAGTGCGAGTCGACTCCGAGGCAGCTCAGATCAACAGACAGAGGATCAGTTTTTTGGGCTCTGAGAGCCGAGTCGACTCCAAAAGGATCCGAGTCGACTCGAGAGAGAAATGCAGAAAAATAGATCTCTGGAATCCTGAGAACGAGCCGTCTCCAAAATACCGAGTCATCTCCAGATCTTGGCGAGTCGACTTCAGGTTGGGACGACACTTTAATTCAAATTCTGAACAGTGGATGAGTCGTCTCCAGTAAAGCATGAGTCGACTCCAGCAACAGCCGAGTCAACTCCAGATCGAGCAAGTCGACTCTAACCCCAACGGATACATTGTCAGGAGGTGCAGACTGTGCAGAACGGCTACAAATCAGTGTCTAACGGCTACTTTTCAAAAATGACTGTTTAAATAGCCAGAGTAAACAGTAGTAGACAACAAGAAAGTTACTCCATCTGTACATTAAGGCATTTCCAACTATCAAGAGTCCATTGAGAGACAAGACAAACAAAAGAAGGAAGAAACGCATTCAATTCATTCCTAGAAGTTTTTCCTTCACATTCAAGGCTCTTCTTCTGACATCAAATCTTCAGTGCACTCAAAGAGGAGACTCAGAGTTCGATAAGCCCTTTCTTCCTCTTCCAAAATCTGTTTGAGGGCTTCTAACTTTACTTCGCATTTATTGTTTTCACATCTGCTTATTTAGAAGCTTTCTCTGTGAAATCCCAAACTCTATTTTTCTTACTTGATTCAATCAGGGGATTGAATCAAGGGTTGTAAGGTTTGTTGGTGAGCCAAATATAAAACCAACGGTGTAAGGTTTTGGTTGGTGAACCGGGGAAAACCAACTGGGTTTGATTATGAACCCGGAAAAATAATTGGGCGGTTCTAGTCGGTGAGCCTGTGAAAATCGACCGATTTCGTTGTAATCTCGGAAAAACAACAAGTTAGGTTGTGAGCTTGTAAAACAACCGGCTATAATTATAGGGATTATAGTGAAAACCCAAGTGCGGCTTGGGGAGTGGACGTAGGAGCAAGAGTTGTCCCCGAACCACTATAAACTTGGTTGTGTTTGTATTAGCTGCTGTCTCCTTTTCTCTCTACACTCACTTCATCTAGTAAATTATCTAATTTGCTTGCAATAAATTTAGTTAATTACTTATCATAGTTTCTAATTGGTCATAATTAATTAAAACCCAATTCACCCCCCCCCCCCTCTTGGGTTGTCTCCTTGGGCAACAAGTAGTATCAGAGCAGGAGCTCTTATATTAAAAGAGTAAAAGATTAAAATGACAATCCTTTTTGGATCTTCTCTTAGTGAGGGGCAATCCACCAATAGGCCTCCATTCTTCAATGTAACTAACTACACCTATTGGAAGGCTAGAATGAGGATATTTATCCAAGCCCAAGACTATAATGTTTGGAGCATCATAGTTAATGGACCATATATTCCTTCTATCTATGTAGATAACATTGCTGTACCCAAGCTTGAAAAAGATTGGGATGATAGTGATAGAAGGAAGGTACAACTAAATGCCAAAGCAATTAATGTACTTTATTGTGCCTTAGACGATAATGAATTCTATAGAATCTCTACTTGCAATTCTGCAAAAGAGATATGGGATAGACTTAAAGTGACCCACGAGGGCACGAATCAAGTCAAGGAATCTAAAATAAACATGCTAGTTCATAAGTATGAACTGTTTAAAATGGAATCTAATGAAACCATCACTTGCATGTTCACTAGATTTACTGATATTGTCAACGGCTTAAAAAGCCTTGGCAAAAGTTATACTAACAGTGACCTTGTCAGAAAAATTCTTCGATCTTTACCGAGGTCATGGAAAGCTAAGGTAACGGCGATTCAAGAAGCTAAAGACTTGAACAAGCTGCCACTCGAGGAGCTCCTTGGAACTTTGATGACATATGAGCTCACAATGAAGCAACACAGTGAAGAAGAGTCATCCCACAAGAAAAAGGTAATTGCCCTTAAGTCTACTTCTTCTAACAAGGATCCCTCTTGCAGTAGCAGCAGTGAAGAAGAAGAAGACAATGAGGAAGATGATGAAGAAGCCCTTCTTGTGAGAAAATTTAGAAGATTCATCAACAGGAAGAAGCCTCTTCATAGGAAAAGAGTTCCCTCGAATTCCTTTAACAAGGATAAAGGTAAGGAAAGGGAAGGAGAGGGAATCGGATGTTATGAATGCAAGAAGCCGGGCTATTTCAGAGCTGACTGTCCCTTGCTGAAAAAGAGCAACAAATACAAGAAGAAGAAAGCTCTTGTCACCACCTGGACTGACACCGATAAATCATCATCATCATCAAAAGATGAATAAGAGGAAAAGGCCAACTTCTGTTTTATGGTGAACGAAAATGAGCTAATATCTGAAACACATTTAGATTTTACTTTTAATGAATTATATGATACTTTTAATGAACTAATGGATGAATACAAGACAATAAACCTTAAAAATAAAGAATTGAAGCTAACTAATCAATCTTACACTCATAAGTACGATAAATGAATTAAGGATAAGGACTCTATCATCAAAAAAAACTTAGAACTTAAAACAAGCAACCAATTGCTAACTCAAAAAACTAATACTTTAATTAAAGATAACGAAAGACTAACTAAGGAAGTTTCAGAACTTAAAAATAGTAACCGAACTCTAAAAGATAACTTTATAAAAGATCTAAATTTACTAAAAATAGAAAAACTGAACTTAACAAAAGAACTTGAAAAATATAAACCTATAGTTGAGAAGTTTATCTTTAGTTCTGAAAAACTAGAAATGATTCTTAATAGTCAAAGAGCTGTATTTAATAAAGCCGGTTTAGGGTATAAGCCTAACAACAAGCAAAAATTTCTTAAAAACTTTTTTGTAAAAGTCGAGAAAAGTAAAACCAAAAATGTAACTTGTTTTTCTTGTGGTAAAGTAGGACATATAGCAAATGTATGTAACCACAAAAAAACTGAAGTTAAAAGAAAAATTAAAAAGATTTGGGTTCCAAAAGGAACCAACATTACTAACCTTGAAAGACGCAAGAAAACTTGGGTACCTAAAACTGTATGATTTTCTTGTGTAGGAGTGTCTTGCAGCCAAGGTCAACAAACACTGTTGGTACTTGGATAGTGGCTGCTCAAGACACATGACGGGTGATAAGGAGCAATTCTTCACCCTAAAGCCTAAAAAGGGAGGTGCGGTGACTTTTGGAGACAACAACCAAGGTCACATCATTGGTATAGGTAAAATACAAATCACCCCTTCAACCTTCGTTGATAATGTACGGTTTGTAGATGGTCTTAAGCATAACTTACTTAGCGTTAGTCAATTATGTGATAGAGGTTTTGATGTTCTGTTTAAGCCATCTTTATGCATCATAACCAACTCAATCGACAATAGCTTAGCATTCAAAAGAATAAAACGTGGCAATGTTTATGTAGTAGATCTTGAAGATCTCGCCAAAAATAGCCGTTGCTTAGTAGCTAGTGATTCTAAAGTCAATGATGCAAGTTGGTTATGGCACCGTAAATTAGGTCATGCAAGTATGGATACAATATCAAAATTAGTTAAAAGAGATTCTGTGATTGGTTTGCCAAAGCTAAAATTTGAGAAAAATAAAATTTATGAAGTATGTCAATATGGCAAACAATCTAGAAGTTTCTTTAAATCCATAAATTGTGTCTCTACTACTAGACCCCTTGAACTACTTCACATGGATATTTTTGGACCAATTAGAACCCAAGCCTTGGTAGAAAAAAGTATGGCCTTTTCATTGTAGATGATTTTTCTAGATACACATGGGTCATGTTTTTAGCTCATAAAGATGAAGCATTTTCAGTATTTAAGAAATTTCATAAGGAAGTAACTAACTTAAGAAATGCTTCAGTGATTGATTAAACCTCTATTTGATTTTGATGAGCTCAAAACATTTGAGTATATCTTATGTTATACTAATGAATTCAATCTAGTATTTCAGGCATATATTTATATATTTTCAATTAAGTGCCTCAAGCTTTGGTTCAAAATAAGTTGGACAAGTATTGAATCCTATTTGAACCAAAGGCTGATTCTCGAGTCGACTCCGGAAGATTACGAGTCGACTCCAAATGGTTCAGAGTTTCTGGCACGAGCTCGAGTCGGCTCCGGTACTCTACGGGTCGACTCCGACTGAGAACAGAAAGAAAGACAGAAAGATGGTTTTCAGACCCTGTCAGCGAGCTGACTCCAAAAGGCTTCGAGTCGACTCCGATGCTTGACGAGTCGACTTCCGACGGTTCCGAGTCGACTCCAAAGGGTAACAGACAGAAAGACAGAACGATGGTTTTTAGACCCTGTTACCGAGTCGACTCCCAGTTATGTCCGAGTCGACTCCCAGAGGAAAGCAAGTCCAAAAGGCAGAGAACCATTTTCAGAGATCCTGTGAACGAGTCGCTCCAAGTGTTCCAGAGTCAACTCCCAAGTTAGCCGAGTCGACCCCAACAAAGTGCGAGTCGACTCCGAGGCAGCTCAGATCAACAGACAGAGGATCAGTTTTTCGGGCTCTGAGAGCCGAGTCGACTCCAAGACGATCCGAGTCGACTCGAGAGAGAAATGCAGAAAAATAGATCTCTGGAATCCTGAGAACGAGCCGTCTCCAAAATGTCGAGTCATCTCCAGATCTTGGCGAGTCGACTCCAGGCTTGGACCGAGTCGACTCCAGGTTGGGACGACACTTTAATTCAAATCCTGAACAGTGGGCGAGTCGTCTTCAGTAAAGCATGAGTCGACTCCAGCAACAGCCGGGTCGACTCCAGATCGAGCGAGTCGACTCCAACCCCAACGGATACATTGTCAGGAGGTGCAGACTGTGCAGAACGGCTACAAATTAGTGTCTAACGGCTACTTTTCAAAAAGAACTCTTTAAATAGCCAGAGTAAACAGTAGTAGACAACAAGAAAGTTACTCCATCTGTGCATTAAGGCATTTCCAACTACCAAGAGTCCATTGAGAGAAAAGACAAACAAAAAAAGGAAGAAATGCATTCAATTCATTTCTAGAAGTTTTTCCTTCGCATTCAAGGCTCTTCTTCTAACATCAAATCTTCAGTGCACTCAAAGAGGGGACTCAGAGTTCGAGAAGCCCTTTCTTTCTCTTCCGAAATCTGTTTGAGGGCTTCTAACTTTACTTCGCATTTATTGTTTTCACATCTGCTTGTTTAGAAGCTTTCTCTATGAAATCCCAAACTCTATTTTTCTTACTTGATTCAATCAGGGGATTGAATCAAGGGTTGTAAGGTTTGTTGGTGAGCCAAATATAAAACCAACGGTGTAAGGTTTTGGTTGGTGAACCGGAAAAAACCAACTGGGTTTGATTGTGAACCCGGGAAAACAATTGGGTGGTTCTAGTCGGTGAGCCTGTGAAAATCGACCGAGTTCGTTGTAATCTCGAAAAAACAACAAGTTAGGTTGTGAGCTTGTAAAACAACCGGCTGTAATCCTAGGAATTATAGTGAAAACCCAAGTGCGGCTTGGAGAGTGGACGTAGGAGCAAGAGTTGGCTCCGAACCACTATAAACTTGGTTGTGTTTGTATTGGCTGCTGTCTCCTTTTCTCTCTACACTCACTTCATCTAGTAAATTATCTAATTTGCTTGCAATAAATTTAATTAGTTAATTATCATAGTTTCTAATTGATCATAATTAATTAAAATCCAATTCACCCCCCTCTTGGGTTGTCTCCTTGGGCAACAAACACTTTCTCCTCAAAGACTGTGTTTCTTTGGGATGGAGAAGGAGTGTGTTGAAATTGAGTCGAGGGACGGTAGGGATGAATATTTTGTGAGGTTTGAAAATTCTGAGGGTTTTGAAAATTTTGGGAGTAGGGTTGGGCAGTATTCAAAGCTTGCTGCTTCCAAGAAAAGTTTGGATGATTCCGCCATCCTGGGTTATATGTTTTGAAAAATGGGTCATTACCCGGTCTGGGCTGGGTTTGAGCAGCATTGATGTGTTCTTGCACGAGTTCGGAGAATTGGGGTGCTGAGGGGCACTCATGAATAGGGTGGGATAGGCTAGAACAGATAGTACACACTTATGCTTGGAAAGAGTTAATGAAATGCCCACCTATCATCAGTTGGTCAATCTTATGAGACAATGCATCTACCTTGCTAAACAGGTCCATAGAATGAGTTATTTCACAAATGGTCCCTTTTCTTTGAGAACTCGGGGGTGCTTGACGAGAACAGGAAGCATTGTGGAGGGAGTTTTCATTAAGATTTTCAAATAATTGCCATGCTTTATGCTCATTTTGAAGCATGAATGTCCCCCCGCATGCGGCATCGATCATTTGACGGTTTCGTTCAGTCAATCCGTCATAGAAACATTGCACTAGCTGCCATTTAGGTATTTGATGATGTGGGCATTTACGGATTAGGTCCCGAAATCTCTCCCAATTTTCATGAAATTCTTCTCCCTTAGTTTGGGAGAAGCTCGTGATGGCACGTCTAAACTGGTTCGTTCTTCCTATGGAAAAGTATTTTTTTAGGAATTCTTGTTGCATTTGATCCCAGGAACGAATCGAATCGGCTTCTAAAGAATTCAGCCATTGCTTAGCCCTATTTTTAAAGGAGAAAGGGAATAATCTAAATTTCAAAGCATCATCAATGAAGTTCTGAATCTTGACAGTGGTGCAAATCTCAAGGAATTCATCTAGGTGTTTATATGGTTCTTTGTTGGTGAGCACATAAAAAGATGGGAGCATTTGGATCACACTAGACTTTATTTTGTATTGTACAGCTACTACCTCAGGTAATCGAATGCAAGATGGGGAAGTGTAAATGGTGGGAGTAAAGTACTCTCCAGGAGTTTGGGTTGTTCTTCAGCCATCTCAGGAGGTGGGGATGATTCTAATGTTCTGATCTCAGCTCGAATATTCCTAAGGGTCCGTTCTATTTCAGGGTCAAAAGATAATAGGTCACGTACTCTAGAACGACTCCCTTGCATACATTAGTACTTGATCAGTCAAGCATGCAATAAAAGAAAAAACACATCAATTCTTGTATTTGTCCTAAAATCACTAGACAGCTCCTAACTGGTTTGAAGAGAGCACCTAAGCCTCCAATTCGGTCTAATGAACTGAGTTGACCAGGTAAGATCCCAGGTAAGTGGAGGGGTCACGATGCGTTCGCAAAGGTCCCACTTAAAAACCACTTGCCTCGAACAGATGAACTGTCTTCCTTATAGGGACAAAGCTTGCCTAGACATCAACTAAGCCACAGAGCGAAATTGGTGCAACTTTCGGTGATCTTCGTCCTATTGAGCTCGAATGTCCCTAGGAGCCAACGTCTAATTGATTTTAATTAAAGTGACACTATGTGAGATTGAGTTCACCTAAGTTGGGCAAGAGTCCGGTGATGAAATCCGGCTCTCATCTTGTTGGGGTGATTGCCCTTACTAAGTGCAGATTAATTGGTGTATGTGTATCAGGCATGCATTCACAATTTTGTTGAAATTAAAATCAAACAATCACCACAAAATTTCAAGCTAATAATCAATTTAAACAAGAAAGGTTAAGAGGTTACCAAAGGAAATTTTTTCAGCAATTTAATTTTTTTTTTTTTGGCAAACCTCTACAGCATTCATTTTCCACCAGTTCTCTTTTTGATCATCCCAAATTTTTTTCTCGATTCCTGATCAAATAATATAAAAAAAATTAAAAATTAGTAAGAGAGAAAAAGGAGATAAGAAAAGTAACAACAATAGAAAAATATTTTTATTTTAGATATATATATATATTTGAAAGTTTTTTTTTAAATGAAAAGAAAAACAACTATGCTAGCAATCCCCAGCAACGGCGCCAAAAACTGATCGGTTCTTTCAATTTCAAAAGTAAACCACGCAATAGCACGTATCCTGTAGGATAGTGATTACGGGTGTCGGTCCACAGGAATTGGAGACAAGTTATTTTTCTTTAATAATAAATCAAAAAGAAGAGTTTGCTAACTTAATTATACTGAATTAATCTATGAGTACGAATTGAAATTTATCAAAGTAGATGGATCTATGGTTTGGAATCCACCGCGTAGCATTGCATTAGGGACTGTGTTCTTAATTTTTATCTTTTTTGAGAGGCATGCAAATTGGCTACAAGCATTTAAAAAAAAACATAAAGAGTTTTAGGAAGATCCATCTTCGGTATAGCATGAAGTGTCTACCTAAGTATGCTAATCTAGGGTGCAGCCCACCTCATCTTCCTAGGCATGGATCATCTTAGACTACTTTAGCAAACATGAATAGTAAATGGCATGCTCAAGGTTTAAACATTATAAAAGAAATTTTCATTGAGAATGAGAATTTAAACAAACTCCAAAAAGATTAAAAAGGTAAGAATTACAATGCCCTGATACATTACTAGGGCTTCATCCAGCCCTAGATTGGACGTTTAGCTGCGCATGGCTTCCGGACGACCTCCCATCTTCATATTAAAAACTTCAGCTCCCATTATTCCCAAAATATCCCAAAATATTCTTCCCCCCCCCCTCCTTTCTTTTTTATTTCTTTTTCTTCTTTCTCTGATTCGGCCTTCTCCTCTCTTCCTTTTTTTCTTCACCGAAACAGGGCTCCCCTGTTTTCAATCCAACCCATCCCCGCTCCCCCTTAGCCGATGGCCACCCTCCTCCTTTTATAGCTGTCTGGAGTGCTCATTCGGGAAGGGAGAAGAGATCACGGACGGCTGATTCCGGGGCATGATGCCGGAGGGCAGATCGCGGACGAAGAGGATGAAGGGCGTCAATCCGTGGAAGAATGGCTGGATCTTGGGAGGAATACGTGATCTGTGGAGCGTCGGATTGATTGTAGATGGCCGGAAATGGAGCTGGCCGCTGGATCGACGGGAGGTGGACGGAAGAAGACGAGATGGCCGCGGGATCGTTGGGAGGCTGATGCGGAATGTCTGGATCTCGGAGAAGACGGGGACAGAGCTGGAGATGGATGCCGAACTGGGTTACCGGCTGCTGGGAGCCGATCACGGCTTGGTGCTAGGAATCAATCCGGAAGGGGAGACGTCGCAGATGCTTGGATGCTGGGCGGACGATGATCGCGGAGAAGGCTGAATCTCAGGGATTGGAGCTGGGAGTCGATCCGGATGAAGAGGATAGCAATGACGTGGTTGGGATGCTGGCTGCACGCGCGATGATCGTGGAGGAGCTGGTCGCTGGCTGCACCGCGTGGGACTCGTGGCTGGAACGGGAAGGAGGATGCGAATCTCGGCCGTGATGCACTATGGGGGGGGAAGAAGATGAACAGTGGAGTTTTTATTTATTTTATTATATTTTTTTTGTAACACTGTTCATATGAACAGTGTTTTCATGGAACACTGTTCATAGGAACAGTGAATCCAGTAATTTTTCCCGAAATTACTGTGGATATTTAATTATTATTATTTTTTGTTTTAAAATTATAAATTTTATATGAAGGCAGGTAAGGAATTGGTTAGGAATTGGCTTTGGATTTGAGGTGGGTCATGATCGTTGATTTGCTTGAACTTGTTCTCGAGCCCAATGTCATTTAAATTTAATTCTTGCTAAACTACTTCAGACTGGACTCAACAAGATTAAAAACAGGACCGTGACTTAATTAAAAGGGTTAATCAAACTTTTTTCCTCATACAAAAATAATTATCTAATCAGGACCAAAACCTATTTAATCATAGCCTGAGCTTGATTACAACTCCATCAGGTTACTAAATCGGATCAACACAATCTCCTCCTTATATGTTTTCATGAAATATCGCAACCAGGAGAGAGACAAGTTCAGAATCTGTTTTAAGAAAAGAATTATTTACTTCTTACCATTTTTTAAATTTATTTCAATGTTTATTCAATTTCATGGTAAAATATGTATTTATCAGTTTAAGAACATTGATAAGTGCTATGGAAAGATAACTAAATTATAAATTATTAAGCACTTATCAGGTATGGAAGGATTGCCCACCTGGAGGTGACATGCCGGTTCTCAACGCCGGAGCAGACGGAGGAGGGAAGGTCCTATCAGGGGCCAATGGTGGTGGAAATGAGGAATGACCTCGTTGTGCAAGTGAAGAGCCCCGGGGAGGAGGCCCACGGGCTAATCTACGTTCCCTGGCTGCCAGCGATGCAGATCCGGCCACCGAGAATAGCGAAGAGGCCGCCGTGGATGAGAAAAATGATCGAGTCCATGCCCGAGTCGTCTTCAGCTCGGCCGCTCTCACCGGTTGCTCGACCAAGCATCCGTCGGACTTGGAAGGTTAGCAGAAACCGACGAAGGTGGCCCGCTGGCACTCGTGACCGAAGGTCTCAGCAGCAGAAGACGGCAGCGATTCTGGGTCCAGGTCGCAGCGAGGAGGAAGCCAAGTTGGCTCGGCGTTCGACCTGCTTGCAAGCCTAATCGACTCGGCGGAAGGGAAGGGGGCAACTAGGCCGACTGGGCTGCATGCCGGTCTAGAGGTCTGTATGGTGGATGCAGGCTTGGGCCAGTTCAAGAAGCAGCACAAAAGCCCTATATCACCTTCCGAGCTAGGACAGGGCACTCTGGAGCGAGCCGGTGTCATAGGCCGGGCCCCACCCGAGGAAGGCTTGGGTGCGGCCTACACGCTTGGTGCGGATGGTTCGCAACCCCACGATAGGCAGGATTGCGGGCATGACAAGCGGGCCTTTTGGCTTTGGTGCGGTGGACGGGCCATGTGCAGGGGTCGCGGCGTCTATGGGCCAGGAGTTGGGCTGGCTATTGGGCGGGCCCCATGCGCCTATTGCGGGCGGCCTGCAAAGTGGCCTTAGAGCGAAGACCGGTGCGCTGTTCTAGTTTGGCGTAAGGGCCTCGACGCCTATGGCACAGGAGGTGAAGGGCGTGCCCCGCGAACTGATGCGGATGGCCCACAAGCTCGAGATGGGAGCCCTACAGTAGGTGGCCTTGGTGCGGAGACGAGCGTGCCACCAGTGCTTGGCACGCACGGGATTGGGCCGGGCCCAACGCCTGGGCCAGGTGGAGAGGACATGGTGTCAGCGGGCCAGGAGATGGTGGGACACCCCATCACCCACCACAATGAGTCAAAGGGTTGTCCGGAGGTGGGATTGGATGCAAGTGGACCGATAATGTCGGGAGAAGGCGCAACAGTGACTCAGCTGGCCCAAGCTCCCCTAGGACCAGTGATCCAGGAGGATGGCAATGGTGGAGGTAGCGGTGATGATGACCTAGATGCATGCAAGAGCTGCTGGTAGGGCAGCGGTGGATCATCCGACCGTGGTGCAACGAGTCAAAGCAGCAGTGACTCCGAGGCTGGGTTGGCCCATGAGGTGGAGATGGACTCCGAGGCCCAGGGGAGGTTGTGTCAAGGGCCACCCGTTAATACAATGATCTATGAAGATTCTCACATGGAACTGTAGGAGGCAGCCAAGTCTTCCTTTATGACGTCCTTCAGGGAATTGGTGCAGGTTAGTGGTCCAGAGATCTGCTTCCTATGTGAAGACATGCCTGTCTGGAGATGGGCTACGCCGAGTGCAGCGGCGCCTAGCGGCCGAGTAGGAGTCCTTTGCAGTGGAGTCCTAGGGGCTGTCTATGGGCATTTTGGTATTGTGGAAGTGGGGGGTGGCCACTGTGGATGTTTTTCGTAACTGCCCTCACCAGGTTGTAATGGTTATCTCGGAACCCAATGAAGTCTCATGAGTTTTGTGTGGCGTGTATGCGAGCATAGATTATAGGTCAGGAAAGTTCTCAGGAATGAGATCACCAACTTGGTTTCCTAGGGCATCTTGATGAGAGCACAAAAGTGCGATCTACATGCTGCTTAAATTAGTATTACTGCTAATATATAACGATAAAATCGCTAAGTGAATATCATATTTTTTGTTTGGCCCAGGTTATCGTTTAAATGCGTATTTGGTACAGATTGGGATGATTTATGATCCCAAGCCTGATCACGCTAGAGCATAATTAAACCTGGTCAAAGCACATTTGCACTCGAGCAGCACATGTCTAGACGTCACAGTCTTTAGAGTGCATTAGAATTCAAAATAAAGAAAGATCACGTGTGGCTAGGGAAGTATTCTGAGTATTAGCTGCATGCTTCATCTTCAACCGTTTGAGCTTCCAGATCAGCGATCAGGCATCCCGTGATTCTCCCGCATCAAGGCCCCGCGATCATTTTCTTCTCCGCGATCCGCCAAGCCAATCATCAACATCTCCGAATAAATCCATTTCGGATCAGCTCCTTCCAGCATCCCGCAGTTCACATCCGGCGCGCCTATCCTCCCATGGTCCAAAGAAGGAAACCCACGAAGCAGCCAGCCGTCTCCCTCTTCCGAATTCGAGACGTCCTCCATCCTATCCGTCCGCATTCATCTTCCGCTTCCCAGCAATCCCGCGGACCAAAGACCGGACGTCCACCTTCTTCGTGATCCAAGCATTCCTCTCAGCATCCCAGCTCTTCCGCACATCCCAACGCGTTCCCAGCAGCAGGATTAGCATCCTCTTCTTCCGTCTGCATTCACAACGCATCTACAGATCCATTTCGGATCTATTCATCCCAGCGATCACGCGTCCCCTCTTCCGGATTCGAAATTCCAGCATCCTAGCAGCCGGTAATCCAGCTCCTTCCGTCCGACTACAAGCGTGAGCCCAGCCCTCTTCCGGATTTGAGATCTCCCGCGTCCGTGATTCACCTCCAAGCTTCACGCGTCAGCTCCATTTCGGAATCCCAGCAGCCTGTGATTCAGCCCTCCTGCATCATGCCAAGGATCATGTGTCTGCTCCCCATGGATTTATTGTCGGCTTCAAGAAGAAGGGAGAGATCTATATAAAGGAGGAGAGTCCATCGACAAAAGGGAGGAGGAGGAAGGAGAGAAGAGAGCTCTGTTTCAAAAGAAAAAAAAAAAAGAGAAAGGAAACAGAGGAGGAGCTCTATTTTCCGAGAAGAAGGAAAAAAATATTTTATTTTTTTTAGTTTTTCACCGAGAGGGGTACTTGTTCCCTTGTTTTCAATTTTTTTTCCTTCTTACTTTTGTAAGCATTTTTCTTTTTATGCAATCTATTAAATTTTCTTTTATGCAATCCATGTTATAGGTTTTGTTTAATTTTTTTTTTTATGCAATCTATCAATTTTTCTTTTATGCAATCCATGTCTAAGTTTTAATTTAATATTCTGCAATTTATTTTATGTACTCTAAAATTCTTATTTTAATTGCAAAGTTTTCTTTCTTCCCTTTGTTTATTTTTGAATAGAAAACTATCTCTGGTTGGTTAGAGATTAATCAAATATCCTCAAGAAATTATTTAAAAAAAAAAATATTGCCATGAATCTTAATGGAGTTTATATTCTTTATTTGTGTGCTCCAATCACCTTCCTGTGGATCGACCACCTATAACCACTATTCATCGAATAGAGGATGGTAAGAGAAAAAAATAATATTTGTTTGTTGGTTAGGATTTTGACAACGGCACCCTTTTTAAATCATCCTCAGGTCTACAAAAGAATAGCCGACAACAAATTTTGGCACCGTTGCCGGGGAGGCAAGACGAGTCATAAGGAAGATTCAGCGAACTTCACTAAGATCAGGTGTGAAATTTTCAATTCTAGCCTTGATTTATTTTCTTAGATTATTTTAATCTTGCCTTATTTAATTCTTCCTAGATTAATAAAAAAAGATTAAAAAATTAATTAAATTTAAATAAAATTTGTTAGTAATTGATAGGGTGCAATCCTCCGAGGTTATCATACCTCTATTGGGACTTCTCATGGAGTAATCTCCAAAGCTTATTCAACGGGCATTCGGAAATTGACTAACGCATAAGGATTAGTTTTTAGCTTACATTCAAGTTATTTCTATATAAAAATTTAAATAAATAAAAAAAAATAAAAAAAATATAAAATTAAAAAATTAAAAAAAAATAAATAAATATATAAATAAAAAAAATTGCTTTATCATTAATTAAAGGAATTTAATGTCATGCCATAAAACTTTTTAAAAAAAAATTTATGATTGTTGCATGTAGTGTAAGCATTTGCATAAAATATTCTAAGGGTAGAACCCACTAAAAAGATAAGGTCGGGATTTCATCACTCGTCCTTAGCCCAAAAATCATCACAGTGCATAACTATCCTAAACCTAATCATATTAAAAGAAATTAGACATTGGCCTTAGGGTTTTCGAGCTCAATAGGCTCTTGGTAGGAAGCGACTGAAGGCCACTTCAGTGAGAACTTTAATAATTGGTGATGTCTAGGCAAGTTTTATAACAGTAAAAACTGTTACGAAAATTGTGGTACTTAAGTGAGCCTAGTACACCACCACACACCCTGGAACTTACCTGGTCACTAGTTACTAGATCTTCTTAACTGGTAAGCTCATGTTTAATCTGAAAGGGAGATTAGGAGCTGTATAATCTAGGAGAGAATTTTAGAAATTTTTACCTAATAATTCTCCATGCAACTAGATTTAAGAAGCTACTAAACCTCACTTAATTCTAAGACTAATAGAGTCAAATTGTTGTGTGGTGTTGGTTGTGGTCATCTGTGTCTAGCCTTTCTTTTCTCTTAAGATTTCGTTCCTTTTAGGAGTCAAATCTAATAAATTGTTGATAATGTATGTATGGTAGAAGGTCATTAAGGGGTAAGTTAACACCATTTGATCTGAGATTAACAGAACTTTTCATCACAATCAGCAAACTGTAAGCCAACCATCAATCTCTATAATGGGTGAACATATTAGAACTTTGAATGAGTTGTTCGTACCCGCATCCGCTAGTCCCCCTACTTGCATAGTATTACCAATTAATAATGCAACCCAATTCGAGATTCGGGCTGCAACAATAAACATGTTACCCAAATTGTATGGGTTTGAGAGTGAACAACTGTATATTCATCTAAACAAATTTTTGACTATCTGTCAAATGTTGAGAAATCAAAACTTAGATGAAGAGGGTATTAAATTAAGGTTGTTTCCCATGACTTTAGAGGATCGTGCCACTGCATGGCTATATTCTCTTGCTTCAAATTCCATCACATCATGGGAACAACTATCTAGGAAGTTCATGGCTAAGTTCTATCCCATGGTAAAGACTGAAAAAATTAAGGATACTGTAAGAACTTTCAGAGAAAAATTTGAGGAGAAATTTCCTAACTTTGGAAAAGATTCCATAATCTTTTGGTCAAGTGCTCGCACCATGGGCTTGACAAGGCTATCTAGTACATTTCTTTTACAAAGGATTACCTCCAGCACATAGGAACATGATTGAATCCATGCATAAGGGTAGGTTCATGAACCCCTGATCAAGCATATGAGTTCCTTGTGGACTTAGCTGGAAATACCCAAAATTGGAGTAGCTACGGTCAGGAGGTAGATAAAGATGATTATGGGTCTAGAGAACCAAGTACCTACGGAATAAAAACAGACCCAGAACTCAAGAATGTCATGTCCAATCTAGTGAATGGGGTGAACAACTAGAGCAAAAAGTTGGATGCTTTCACTGTTTCCACTAATTCGAACTCACAAAAAGAGTCAAATCCAATCATGAAAGTGGAACACGAGCCATAAGGCTTATGTATCTTGTGTAACAGTTCTGAGCATCTAGTGGAGTGCTGTCCTAGTTTACCCAATATTAAGGCCGAGCAGGCAAATGCTCTAAATTTATATAATGCTTTTAGGAAACCCACTCCTAATTCATTCAGCCCAGTTTATCACCCTGATAATAGGTTTCACCCGAACTTTTCATATAGGCAGACTGAACCTATTCAGCATCAGGGTGGTCCATCAGGTTTTCAGAAGAATTTTCCTAGGATAGGTTCACCACAGATGAACCAATCATTGGCTCCACCTATCCCTCCTTATAGTGCCCCAATCCCTCAACAATCTACATCGTTGGAAGCCATGATGGCTAACATGATGAAGCAACAACAAGACTTCATCCAACAACAACAACAGACCAACATGGCTCAAACCCAAACTAACCAATTCCATATGCAAGCGATTGCAAAACTTGAGGTTAGTCTGAGCCAAATAGCTAACTCTCTAGGGGATAGGAAGAGAGGTGAATTGCCCAATCTGCCAGTGCCTAACCCTAGTAGGCAATAGAATCAAGGGTCGAGAGGCCAGTTTCAGATTGATTCGAATGAAAATCCAACCCATGAAGTCCAGGCAATTACCACTTTATGGTCTGGCAAGCAAGTGGACAATAAGGTCCAACTTTCTGAACAAGAAAAAGAAGAAAAGCATGAACCGAACCCCACTCAGAAAAAGGGGCAAGAACAGGGAACACAAGAAATAGAGGAGAAACTAATAGAGACATACACACCCAAGGCTCCCTTTTCTAGTAGATTACAAGACTCAAAGAAAAAATCTCAGTATGATGAAATCATGAAAGTCTTTAAAAATGTCCAAATAAATTTACCCTTCCTAGATGCCATCAAACAGAACCCCTCCTATACAAAATTCTTAAAAGACCTGACCAGTATTCCTAGGCAAGCTGTGATGGCGGTACAAGCATCTTCTCTCATTCAACAACAGATTGTCCCAAAATACAAGGATCCTGGTTGCCCCACCGTTGAAATTAAAATAGGAGAAACCATCATTCGGAGAGCCCTCCTAGATTTAGGAGCTAGTGTAAACTTGTTACCCTATTCTGTTTACACAGAGTTGGGTTTGGGAGAATTAAAACCCACAAACATCACTCTTTCGTTAGCAGATAGGACTGTAAAATATCCTAAAGGAATTGTAGAGGATGTGATTGTCAAAGTTAATGAGTTTTACTATTCTGTGGATTTTGTAGTTCTTGAAACTGAACCAGTAAAAAATTCAGAAAGTCACATCCCGATGATCCTAGGTAGATCATTTTTGGCCACTTCAAATGCTGTGATCAATTGCCGAAATGGAATAATGACTCTAGCCTTTAGAAACATGACTGTCCAGCTCAATATTTTTCGTAGTAGTAATCAGTCAACTGAGATGGATGATTTGGAAGAAATTCACATGATCGAGAACATAATTAGCAGTTCTTTTGAAGAGTCGAGTTATTCTGATCCATTAGAAAGATATTTGTCTAATTTCGGTCATGATTGTGAATCAAGTCAGGAGGTTAGATTCCATTCCTGTGATGGATACTAGCAAATGGGCTACCAAGTTTGAATCATTGCCTATCTCGGGATCCCAGCTAGTGCCATCCAATGTCAAACCTCCCCAGCTAGAACTTAAAGACCTTCTCGAAAACTTGAAGTATGCATTTCTTGGAAACAACAAGACCTTACCTGTTATAATTGCATCGAATCTAACTAAAAAACAGAAAGAGAAATTGTTAAGTATCCTTCGGAAAAATCAAGAAGCTATCGGTTGGTCTATAGCTGATATTAAGAGAATTAGTCCTTCTGTGGTCCAACATAAAATCCATCTAGAAGAGGATGCAAAAATCTCTAGAGAACCACAAAGGCGACTTAATCCAGTTATAAAGGACGTAGTTCGAGCAGGGGTCATCAAGTTTGTAGATGCAGAAATTATATATCCTATTTCTGATAGTCAGTGGATAAGCTCAGTTCAAGTTGTACCCAAGAAGTCTGGCATCACTGTAGTAAAAAATGATCACAATGAATTAGTTCCTACTAGAATCCAAACGGGATGGCGAGTATGCATCGACTATAGGAAGCTCAATGCCATGACTAGAAAAGACCATTTTCCTTTACCCTTCATCGATCAAATGCTAGAACGTCTAGCTGGCCACTCTCATTACTGTTTCCTCGATAGTTGTTCTGGATATAACCAAGTCCCTATCACACGTGAGGATCAAGAGAAAACCATGTCCTTATGGCACTTTTGCCTATCGTCGCATGCCTTTTAGGCTATGCAATGCATCGGCTACATTTCAATGGTGTATGATGAGTATTTTCTCCGACATGGTGAAGAAATTTTTCGAAGTTTTCATGGATGACTTTTCTGTATTTGGATCTAATTTCGATGAATGTCTACACCACTTGACACTTGTTGTAGAACGATGTAAAGAGAAAAACCTAGTTCTTAACTGGGAGAAGTGTCATTTTATGGTAGAATCAGGTATTGTTTTAGGACACATTGTGTCACAAAGGAGAATTAAGGTGGATAAGGCCAAAGTAGAATTAATTGCTAAATTGCCACCTCCCAAGACTGTTAGGAAAATTTGATCATTTTTAGGGCATGCGGGTTTTTACCGCCGCTTTATCAAGGATTTCAGCAAAATATCAAAACCCTGTTGTGATTTGTTGGCCAAAAATGCTATTTTCAATTTTTCACCAACTTGTGTAACTGCTTTCGAAAGGCTAAAGTCTAAATTGACTTCAGCACCCATCATAAGGTCTCCTGATTGGAGTCATTGTTGGGAACCTGCCCATGCTATAGAAAAATTAAAAAATTTCAGATGGCAGCGGAAGAGGCATGCGCGGGATCGACGTTCATCTCATGAACGTTGTTCAAAAATCATTCGTAGATAGATTAGGATTAAAAACTTTTTAAACCTTTAAGAAGATTAGATCTTTACCTTGTGCGGGTAGATGATCACCGCAAACTGAAGTTCGTGGTTTAGGATGAAGGTTCGCTTGAAGCCGTTCATGTGTCCGGTCTCTACGGGTATCCACACGAAGTAGAGATTCGATCAAAGCTTTCTTGTCTCCCCGGGGTGCTAGCTCCCTTACAAAGACAACTTTGGATGGCTGATTTCCTCCCTTTGAATCAATCTTTGATTGTGTTTGGGAGGAGAAAGAAGAAGGAGGGATCTGGATGAAGAACCAAAGGCTAGACCCAGCCTTTTCTTTTCCCTGCGTTGAAAGAAGGAAGGGAAGGCGAGGAGGCCGCCAAGGCCTTCTTCTTTTTCTTCCTTGCTTGCAGCTGAAGACCAAAGGGAGGAAGGGGGGCCACGGCTTGGGCTGGAAGAGGGCTTCAATGAATGCCCTAGAGTGCCGCCCACTTCTCCTTTTAAAGGCATGAAGGGCTCCTACAAATTAGGAGCCCTTGATTTTTTTCCAAGAGGGGCGCCGGCCCCTCTTGTGTTGCCGCACCAAGGAGGAAAAGGAGGAGGGGCGTATGCCCCTCCTTCTTGGTTAACCTAGAGGAGGATTAGTGTAATACCTGGGCCCAAAAATCAACTGGGCCCAATTACTCCTTTTTGGGCCCATATTTGAACATTAGGCCATGACATCTAATAGGCTAACTGGGCCCATGGTTGGCAGCCCGTTTGATGGCTGCCACCTCATGCTTTGTGCATGGATGTGACTAGGGCCAGCTGGGGATCAGAAGAAGGCCCAGCTGTTAGGCTCTTCACAAGGAAAAAGCTGGGGGTGACACCTCACCCTAGCTAAAAAAGCCTCATGTATAGACCCCTTACAACTCTTCTTCCTCCCCAAGGATTTTTTGGGATGACCGCTGAAGCGCCAAAGCAGGGAGCACCGCAGATCATCCCTGGAAATGGATAAGCTCCCTGATCATGCTCAGTCCTTCATCTTCCTTGTTTTCAAAAAAAAAAATATATAGAGGAGGGACTCCATGGACCTCAGCTGCAGTCGCTGCCGGCTCTCGGTAGGGGGTTGCAGTCGGCTGGAGCCCATTCCCCTTGTTCTTCTTCAGTGGGATAGGGGGTCTCGGTGAAGAAGAAGAAGGGAGGAAAGAAAAGAAAATGAAAGAAAGAAGAAAAAGGAGAGAGGGAAGAGGGGACTCACCCGTGTGCGGCCGCGAGCGTCGCTGGCGCCGTTGGTCCCCGCCGCTGGCTCTTCCTCTCCCGAGATCCCTCTTCTCCACGGGAAGGAGAGAGGGTCGGCGACCACGGGCCGCGGCTGCTAC
The DNA here is from genome assembly GCF_009389715.1 of Phoenix dactylifera. Lineage (NCBI taxonomy): Eukaryota > Viridiplantae > Streptophyta > Magnoliopsida > Arecales > Arecaceae > Phoenix > Phoenix dactylifera. Next base: position 147,235 of record NW_024068112.1, on the reverse strand, counting down.
AGGCGCCACGGGAGCCGCCGGCCGACCTCCATCCGGCCCGCCTTCCGAGCCCCGGCATGGGGTCGCCCCCTCTATGGTCACGGAAGAAGAGAGGGAAAGCAGAGAAGAAGGCAAGAAAGAAAAGAAATAAAAGAAAGAAAAGAAGGAAAGAAGAAAAGGAACGAGGACTCGCCGGCTCGTCATCGTGTGCGGCGGCCGCCGGCTTCGGCCGCGAGCACCGTCGGCACGATCGTCGACTGCAGGCGCGGCCGAGAGCGCCGCGGGCTCGGCCGGGGACGCCGCGGGGCTTGGCCGCGGGCATCGGCCGCAGGCGCGGCCGAAGGCGTCATGGGCCTGGCCGCGGACGCCGCCGGTCGTGGCCTGTCCCCCTTCCGCTCGCCGTCCTCCCTTCCGCTCGCCGTTTCCCCCTTCGTCGAAGAAGGGAGGAGGAGATCGGGATGAAAGAGAAGAAGGGAGGAGAAAAAGAAGCTTCGGGAAGGAGAAGAGAAGAAAAGGAAAGAAAAAAAAAAGAAGAAAAAAAAAGAAAAAGAAAAGAAAAAGAAGGAAAAGAGAAGAAAAGGAAAAAAAAAAAGAAATGAAATGGGTTTAGCCAAATTTGACTACCCAAGCCCAATTAGACTGGGCTAAGTCTAAATCCGAGCTCAATCAGATTGGGCTAAGTCTGGACGAGCCCAAACTATAAATTTGGTTAAATCCGAGCTAATTTAAGTTAAATTGAAATGGGTCTGAACCCAATTAAGCTGAGTTGGTCTCAGCAGACCTAATTGATTGTGAATCAGGCCCAATTCAAGCCCAATTCAACTGACAGAAGGTCGAATTGATCTTGGGCTAACCTTGACTCAGGCCCAAATGAGCCACATTGACCAAATCAGAGGACCCAATTGGCTAGAAAAGGTTGGACCCAATTATAAATAAGGCCCAATCCTTTAATTAAAAACCCAATCAACCCATGTGGACCCAATCTGGTTTTAAACCGAACCCCAAAGGCTTCAAATTGGACTTGGGCTAGATCCTTGGATGGGATCCAAGCAAGTAAGTTCATAGTATGATGAACTAAGAAATTTTATAATAAATAAATGGGAAATAATGTGATCCCTATGGTATTGTTTTAGGTGATTAAGGATTTGTCACCTGGACTTGAGAAATTTGGAAAGCGAATTGACGTAAGTAATCTGTTTTAATCTTATCGTAGATCTTGTATTACGTTTTATAAGATGAACCAGTGTTTTTCATACAATTTGAATTGTATACATGATTTGTGAAGAAAGTAAGTAACCTGTTCTAATCCTGTTATGGATCATGTCATGTTATTAATGTTTCCTAAGCATTTATTTTAAGTATATATGTTTCATGCATGATATGTTACAATGCATAAGTAACTTGCATGATCTCAGAAGCTATGGCTATGTATGCAACATGATGATGCTAATATTTTAATCATGCATGTAAGTTTATAAAATCTTAGCTAGCCAAGAGGCACTATTATAATGGGCTCAAAGATGCTACTGATCGAATGCAACTGAGCTGGCCTTGCTAGTGGCCGAGAATAACTTCGCTGGCCTTGCTAGTGGCCGAGAATGACTAGCTGGCCCCGCCAGTGGCCGAATGGACTTCGCAGTAGCATCCGAGAGAATGGACCACGGTATGCCGGGGGCACGGTTTCATATGCATACTTTATGAAAATGATATTTGAAGCATGATCATGAGGCTCGTTTCAGAGCCTGGGTATATGAGGCGGGTGCTTCCAAATCCTGCAGATGCGTTTTTGGGGAGAAGCAAAATCGGTGAGGGGTGAAGGACGCTTGCGTGAAGCCCCGGAACCGGCCAACATCTGGCAGGAGAGCCCCGTGTTTCCCCCTCATGTGGGCCCGATAGTCACGTGCCCTGCGCAGGCGGGCCGTGACATTTATGAACGTGCCTGGCCAAAGCATACATTGTTTTACAACGGGTTTTTGAATATATCCTTATGAAATGTTGTATTTTGCTAAAACCGCTATCTCCTTTAAATGATGCTAATCGCATGAATTCTTATGTTTTATGAAAATTCTGTTTGACTGAAAATACTGCTTGTTTTCCAAGCATACATATTTTGCCATAATAAATTGTGAGATAATACGCATGTCAGCTTCTCAAACCCTGCATAAACATGGTTACCATTATGTTCGATCCGGTAAGAATATGTATGATTACTTACTGAGCTGTGTAGCTCATATCCGTTCATTTACTTTTTCTTTCAGATCCTCATCACTGATAGCTGCCAGAGACACGTTAATTTGGTTTCAGGGCTTCTTTCTTTTGGGGTAAAGCAAGTATACTTTTGTGTACATAAACTACATAGAAGCTCTGTATTTGGGTACTGACCAGCATGTTGTATTAAGAATGCTTTCATATGAAAAGATTTGGTTGGTTTGACTACCCTGTTACCCAGGTATGAGGCTGCGTGCTATTGTGGGTGGTAGTCGGCAATAGCACGGCCGTGTCATGGATCCGGGTCCGGGGCGTGACAATTAGGAAGGCCACTTGTGGTTAGGTCCTAATCTAATTAGGCTTAGAACAAGGGTGAACCAATTTTGGGTTTAATCAATGCTAGTCCTAATCTAATTAGAACTTGAATGAACCATGACTCAATTAAACTCTTCAATCCTAACCCAATTAGGAGTCATGTTAATTCATTAGATTAATAATTAATTGGGACTTAAGAAATCCTAATTCAATTATGATTTATTTAATTTTAGTCCTAATCCAATTAGGACTCAACTTTGAATTCGAAGTCCTAATCTAATTAGGACTTCTAGGAATCATATTCTAAGTAGGAATCCATATTGAATTCAAAATCCTAATCTAATTAGGATTGTAGGAATCCTACTTCAAGTAGGACTCCCAGTCCTAGTTCAAGTAGGATTTCCAATTCTAATCCAACTAGGACTTCAGGAATCCTACTCTAAGTAGGATTCGTGTTTTAAGTCCAATTAATTAATTTCCATTGTTCCTTCTTCTACTGATTATCAATCGAATTGATTACTCGTGATTCATAATTACTTTTCAACCATCGGATCAGTCAATACTTCTAGTGTGTGTGACCCCATAGGTTCTATTCTGACTGGTAGTGAGATATATTGCGATCTCTATTACAATATCATTGAAAACTCCTTTCAATGGGTTGGAACGATTTCAACTCAACTCATTAGGGTTTATCGATCATCGAGATATTCTCTGTGAGTCTCACCATCCACCAGTGACATCTAGCAGCATGTAGTGGCTACCCAGCAGAATGGAATAATGACCTCTAGGTGCAGTTATTGTATGATACAGTCCTACTATCGTGGATCCCTACAGGACGGAGGTCATGGACAACTCGTCAAACCCCATCGTCTGTCATATGTCAAGATTTATTGGACTTAAGTTCGAGAGTGAAAAACTCTTTCTCCACTGTTTTTACTGCCCCGGCCGAGGTCTTACGAACTCAGTCTTATAAATCACATAGGATCTCTCCTTATCTACCAAGGTCGATATATTCCATATAGGTGCATACCCTACTCCTACAGTGAACCTATTGCAGCCAATCTACACTGCATGGATCCGTATGTCTAGAGACCATGTATACGTGCAGTCAAACTACAATAACCTCACTGTGAGTAGCCGAAGCACCGCAGGTCAAAGGACCAGTCACACTACTGCAACATCAAGCAAGTCACTGACGAGTGGATAGACATCCAAGTAACTTCTTGTCTTGGTCACGCTCAGTACCCTTATTCTTTAACAAGCACCTGCACTATTGCTTCAGTGTCACCACACCGTGAACTCGAGTCTCGTCCATCCATAAGAAATGCAATGTGTGCACTGATCTCATCGGATCGATCACCGTCCTCGTGATGATCCATTAATCAGGAGCATTCAGAAATTAATAACCAATGATGCATGGCTCAAATTCTTAACTCTTAAGAATGTGCATCATCATCTTATTAATTCTTGGACGATTCATAGACACATAAACAATATGAATGAAAAAGATGCCTTTTATTTATTCAATAATAAATAGTCAAGTACAAAATTATATCCTAGAATTAACAATGTGTCAGCCAGATTGGCTTCTAGGGCATACATCTAACAGTCATCCTTTTGAAATCATGTGCGATGCATCTGATTATGCCATAGGTGTTGTCTTGGGTCAGCGAGTGGGGAAGCTCCCCCATGTTATTCATTATGCGAGCAAAACTCTGAATAACGCTTAACTCAACTATTCAACCACTGAAAAAGAATTGTTGGCAATCGTTTTTGCTCTAGATAAATTTTGTTCCTACCTGATAGGATCTATGGTTCTTGTTTATTCCGATCATGCCGCCCTTAAGTACCTTCTCACAAAGAAGGATGCCAAGGCAAGGCTCATTCGTTGGATCCTACTGCTCCAAAAATTTGATCTCGAAATTCGAGATAAAAAGGGATCTGAAAATGTGGTGGCTGACCACTTGTCCAGACTGATTGTTGAGTCATCTGCAGAATCCTTACCTATATCCAAAACTTTTTCGAATGAACAACTAATGATGATTTTCCATACCAATGTTCCATGGTATGCTGACATAGTCAACTATCTCGTTACTGAACAAATGCCCAGCTCTTGGACCAAGCAGGAGAAATTTCGCTTTCTAGCTCATGTGAAGTGGTATTTTTGGGATGAACCATACTTATTGAAATACTGTCCTGATCAGATCATCCGACGATGTATTCCTGAATACGAACAAAGGAAAGTCCTTTCCTTTTGTCATGACCATGCTTGTGGTGGTCATTTCAGCGGTAAAAAGATGGCTGCAAAGGTTTTGCAGTGCGGATTCTATTGGCCCACACTATTCCATGACTTACACGAGTATTGTAAAACATGTGATCGATGTCAAAGACTAGGAAAAATTTCAAGAAAAAATGAGATGCCTCTGAACCCAATCTTAATTGTAGAAATTCTTGATGTTTGGGGTATTGATTTTATGGGTCCTTTTCCTATGTCATTTGGGCACCAGTACATACTCCTTGCTGTTGACTATGTGTCCAAGTGGATTGAGGCTGTCGCGTGTAAGACCAATGATTACAAAGTGGTGATCAAGTTTCTTAGGGAGTCTGTATTCGCTCGCTTTGGCATCCTTCATGCTATCATTAGTGATGGGGGAAAACACTTTTGCATAGAATTTTTAAAGCCCTTGCTAGGAAGTACAACATCACCCACAAGGTCGGTATACCGTATCATCCACAAACGAGTGGACAAGTTGAGATTTCTAACAGAAAAATCAAGACCATCCTTGAGAAAACTGTCAATCCATCTCGAAAGGATTGGTCCCTTAGGTTAACAGATGCATTGTGGGTATATCGTACGGCCTACAAAACACCAATTGGAATGTCTCCATATAGAATTGTCTACGGTAAGGCTTGCCATTTACCTATTGAGTTAGAGCACAACGCCTATTGGGCAATTAAACGCCTAAATTTCGATCTCGACAAGGCGGGAGAACGTAGAAAGCTTCAGCTTGATGAGCTTGAAGAAATTAAGAACGACGCTTACAAGTGTGTTAAGAAGTACAAGGATCGCATGAAGGTCATGCATGATAAAATGATCACTCGTAAGGAGTTTCACCAAGGACAAAAAGTTCTTTTATATGATTCTCGATTACATCTATTCCTTGGAAAACTTAAATGTCGCTGGACTGGCCCATACACGGTAGAGAAAGTACATCCGCATGGTGCAGTGGTAATTGCAATACCAAGGATGATAGGTCGTTTCAAGTCAATGGACATCGTTTAAAACCATACCTTGAGTATCTGAGTCCAGAAGTCGAGAAGACACTTCTGACCGACCCTATCTATTATGAGTGAATTAAAATCGTCTGGCTGAAGACATAAAACTTAGCGCTCTTGGGAGGCAACCCAACATGTAAAGATTAAAATTATTATTAAGTTACTAACATGCAGGTTTGGGGGTATTTTTCCAATCATCAAATTATTCAGCCATATCAAAGTCAATATGAGGTAATGTCTCCTCTGCCCTATTACTGTTTTCTCAACATTGAGGACAATGTTGAATTTAGGTATGGGGGTAAGAATATTTTTGATTTTTCTGCCTAAAAATAAAATTAAAAAAAAATTGCTTTAAAAAAAAAGAGATTTCAAATTTTTAACTCAAATTCTAATCTTTTTGGCTGTACAAACTATGAATTACTTTGACAATAGCTTTAAGTTAAGGAATATACTAGCAGTTCTAGCTGGAGTTTTCGTTCCACCTATCTCCTGCTAACATGATAGAAGATGATTTAGCACATACACGTAAGCACATGAATAGTGGGGTATATAAACTTGCAACTAATATGAATACTTTTAATCTTCTGGATAATTTAAAGTTATATATGTGATGAACATCCAAAATAATAATAATAATAATAATAAAATAAAAATAAAAATAAAATAAAAAGAGTTTATGTAAGTCTTCTCACTGAGTAACCGGACCTCTTGCTTGGCAAGCAGCGAGTGTTCGCGTAAAAAGGTGAGGATGACTGAGATTAAACTCTGAATGACTAATTCAGCCTTGGAGCCTAGTTGTTAGGGTGTCTTTACACCTAGTGCTCTGAGCCATCTGGATTGGGAGTCATTGGCCTAACACTCCTACACGAGTTAGCTAGAAAGCTTAATAAGGCTAGATACTGCACAAGTCATTCTTCTTAGCATTTAGTCTGATTAAAAGTTAAACCTCGGATGTTCATTACCATTTAACTCTAGAAAGTCTTGAGAGTGATCATGTTGGAAGAAGGTGAAAGCTACTCATTTATATGATACTATCTTGCACCTCACTACATTCTTGACTTGTTAGCAGATAGATGGGATGTAATAAAACTTGAGTTAGAGTCTGCTTAAATATAATAGCAATAAGTCTCTATTGTCCTTGCAATTCTAGGTTCATACAGTAATACTTGTTCAAATTTCGAGTTAAACATTGGAAATTTCTGACTGATGAAGTTTGTGGGTAACTTCACTACGAACCCTCACGAGACAACACTCGTCCACTAAAGTAACCTAGGGGTTTAAAGGCTTGTTGCACATGCTAAGTGCAATCGTGATTCCCTACGAAAATGGGTACGTATCTCAGCTTTGTATATTTAGCTTCAATAAAAAGTCATAAGTTAAACTACATCTTGTGCACTCTCATTTGATCGTTTGCTTGTTAATTGCTAGAGACTAGCAATAAGCTAGTTAGGGGGTGTAATGAGAGCACAAAAGTACGATCTACACGCTGTTTAAATTAGTATTACTGCTAATATATAATGATAAAATCGCTAAGTGAATATTATATTTTTTGTTTGGCTCAGGTTATCATTTAAATGCGCATTTGGTACAGATTGGGATGATTTATGACCCCAAGCCTGATCACACTAGAGCATAATTAAACCTGATCAAAGCACATTTGCACCCGAGTAGCACATGTCTACACGTCACAGTCTTTAGAGTGCATTAGAATTCAAAATAAAGGAAGATCACGTGTGGCTAGAGAAATATTCTGAGTATTAGCTGCATGCTTCATCTTCAACCGTTCGAGCTTCCAGATCAGCGATCAGGCATTCCGTGATTCTCCCGCATCAAGGCCCCGCGATCATTTCCTTCTCCGCGATCCACCCAGCCAATCATCAACATCCCCGAATAAATCCATTCCGGATCAGCTCCTCCTAGCATCCTGCAGTTCACATCCGGCGCGCCTATCCTCCCATGGTCCAAAGAAGGAAACCCACGAAGCAGCCAGCCGTCTTCCTCTTCCGAATTCGAGACGTCCTCTATCCCAGCCGTCCACATTCATCTTCCGCGTCCCAGCAATCCCGCGGACCAAAGACCGAACGTCCACCTTCTCCGTGATCCAAGCATTCCTCTCAGCATCCCAGCTCTTCCACACATCCCAGCGCGTTCCCAGCAGCAGGATTAGCGGCCTCTTCTTCCGTCTGCATTCACAACGCGTCTATAGATCCATTCCGGATCCGTTCCTCCTAGCGATCCCTCGTCCCCTCTTCCGGATTCGAAATCCCAGCATCCCAGCAGCCGGTATTGTAGCTCCTTCCGTCCGACTGCAAGCGTGAGCCCAACCCTCTTCCGGATTTGAGATCTCCTGCGTCCGTGATTCACCTGTTGGCGTTGTGCGAAAGCATGTGAATCCTTGATATCTGCTAACCTAGGGCGTCAGGCCGCGTGGGAAAGAAGGAAGAAGAGATGAAGAATCATATTCACAAACTAGGATTTTTGTGGAAAAGAAGAGGAAGAGAAGAGAGAACGTGGGAGAAAGTTTTCTGGCGGCTCCTTTATTGCTCAAGCAATAATCCAAGTGATAACCCTAAAACTGATTGCATCAAGCCTTTATATAGGCACCCAATTTTAGTCTAATCATACACCAACTCAATCTCCCCCTAAGCCACATTAGAAAGCACTCAACCCAAGTCCATGACTTACATGATCTCCCTCTTTGAGTCTAAACCTAGCCCAAGAATGACTTAGACCCTTTGAGACTTGAAAAATCTTGACTTGGCCCGCTTCACGCCTGAAAATTCCGTGAAAACAGTGCTCGGGTTGACTCCTGCAGTCTTGGGGTCGACCCCTGCTGTCCTAGGGTCGACCCCTTCAGTCTTGGGGTCGACCCCTACAGTCCTGTGGTCGACCCTTGCTGTCCTGGGGTCGACCCCTGCAGTCCTAGGGTCGACCCCTGAAGCTGTCCCAGAAAATAGCTCTCGTATTTTTTCCTGTCGCTCTTAAGGAGTCGACCCCTGCACAGTGCCAAGTCTTCACAGCATACCGGAGTCGACTCCAAGTCTTCAGGAGTCGACTCCAATACTGTTCATAGCCCAGAAACTTGTTGTTTTTCTTTGGATGCGCCACACTTGAGCCTACAATCTCCACCTTGGCGCTCCCAAGCCTCCGTAAGCTTCTCCTAGTCCATCAATCCCATCAACGCCACACACCTGAGGAAGCCATCCCTTGGAAGAGACTTGGTTAGTGCATCTGCCAGGTTCTCCTTCGTATGAACTTTGGCAAGCTCCACTTCACGTTCTTCCACCAACTTCCTAATCCCGTGGTACCTGATGTCAATGTGTTTGGTCCTTGCATGATAGACCGAGTTCTGAACCAAACACAATGCACTCTGGCTATCACAATGCACCCTGACAGCCCCCTGTGCAAATTCCATTTCCAATGCCAATCCTTTCATCCATAGAGCTTCCTTGGCAGCTTCTGTGATGCCAGTATACTCTGCTTCCGTTGTAGACAATGCCATGATTGGTTGCAAGCTTGATCTTCATGACACTGGACCTCTGTTCAAGCAAAACACATAACCTGTGGTAGAACGTCGTGTGTCCATGTCTCCTCCGTAATTAGCATCCACAAAACCAATCATCCGGCTCTAGTTCTCCTTGGTCATGTTGGAATTCTTCTTCTTGCTATCTTCCAGTCCATAGCAAATGCCAACTCCAACTGTGCCCACCAAGTATCTGAAAACACCTTCCAATGCTCCTTGCCAGGGTTAACCATGAACCTGCTGACTTGGCTAACTGCATGTGCAAGATCTGGTCTACAACAAACCATGGCATACATCATACTCCCAACTCCTGAAGCATATGGAATTCTCTTCATATCCTCAGTCTCCACCTCAGTCTATGGTGACATTGTTTTCGAAAGACTAACATGACCAGCTATTGTTAATGCCGCCGGTTTCGATCCATCCATGCCATACCTCCGCAAGACCTTTCTGATGTAACCTCCCTAAGATAAATGCAGCACCTTCCTGTTTCTATCCCTGAGAATCTCCATGCCTAGAATCTTCATGGCTGGACCCAAATCCTTCATCTCAAATTTTCGAGATAAGACTACCTTCAAGTCTTCCACAATTCCTCTACTCTTGCAAGCAATCAGCATGTCATCTACATACAAGAATAGATATAATTTAGACTCATCCTCAAGAGTCTTCACATAGACACAAGGGTCATACTCACATCTGGTCATGCCAATGCCCCTCACATATGTGTCGAACCATAAGTACCATTGCCTTGATGATTGCTTCAACGCATAGAGTGATCTCTGCAGCAACAGACCTTTCCTTCTGACCCTAGCTTACCAAACCCCTTTGACTGCTCCATATAAATCTTCTCCTCCAAATTCCCATGGAGGAAGGCTGTTTTAACATCCATTTGCTCCAACTTCAAATCCTGGATGGCAACAATGCTCAACAGCATCCGAATAGAAGTATGTCGAACAACTAGGGAGAATACTTCGTTATAATCAATGTACTCCTTCTGGAAGTATCCCTTAGCCACTAACCTGGCCTTGTATCTGATGTATTCTCTATCTAAAAGTCCTTCCTTGCATTGGAACACCCACTTGCATCCAATGGGCTTCTTTCCACTTGGCAACTGCACCAACCGCCAAGTCTGATTTTTTTGGATAGACTGCATCTCCTTTGCTATAGCTTGGACCCATCTATCGCTATCCTGGCATACCAATGCCTCCTCATAGGTCTCTGGGTCTCCATTCACAGCAACCAATGCATAAGACATGGTTTCTCCAAAACCATACCTTTCCGGCTGCCTCACAATCTGCTTAGGCTTGTGCAGTGTGACTCCGATGCTTTTGCTGGGATCTTGTTCCTTTCTTTGCACATCTCGTCTCCGAGTTAGCATCTCGCTCCTCTCCACATGTGGAGGCACCTCTGACTGGTGCTCCACCTGAATTTCATGTCCTTCTGGTGCACCTGCAAAAGGTAAAACTGAATAAGAAGTTAGCTGTCCAACCCTATCCGGTTGGTTCCACCCCCGCTCTTCTTTCACCCTTTGCATCTTTAGGACTGAATTCTTATCAAAGACCACATCCCTACTGATAGTAGTCTTTTTTTCCAAGGGATCCCACAGCCGATAACCCTTGACTCCACGCGGATATCCTATGAACACCATCTTTCGTGACTTGGCATCCAACTTGCTCCGCTCACTGGGATCAATGTGCACAAATGCCGTGCACCCAAATACTCTAAGATGGCCAACCTCCACCTTCTTTCTAGACTATAGCTCCTCTGGAATCCTCCCATCTAGCTTTGTATGAGGAGATTGATTCACCAAGTAGCAGGCTGTGTCTACTGTATCTACCCAAAACACCTTGGGAAGCCCTGCCTGCAATCTAATACATCTTGCTTTCTCCACGAGAGTCCTGTTCATCCTTTCAGCCACCCCATTCTGTTGAGGAGTCTTCCTCACTGAAAATTGCCTCTTGATCCCATAATCTTTGCAAAATTTTAGAAACTCCTTTCTTGTGAATTCACCACCATTGTCGGACCGCACACATTTCACGCAGCATTCCTTCTCTTTCTCTACCTCTGCCCTCCAGGCTTTGAACTTAGAGAAGACCTCTGACTTTTCCCTCAAGAAGTACATCCAAATTCTCCTTGAAAAATCATCAATAAGGGTTAGAAAATATCTTGCCCCATTCCTGGTTGTGACCGGGGCCGGTCCCCAAACATCCGTGTGCACTAGCTCCAGAGGACCACCACTGCGTGTAGTACTGGTAGCAAACTTCACCCTGTGTTGCTTTCCTAACTGGCAAGGCTCACACACCTCTGAAACTCCTCCATCCAGATCTGATATCAGTCCATCTTTGCTCAGCATCTTCATACCACGATCTCCCATGTGGCCCAAGCGGTAATGCCACAAACGATATGCTTCCTGCTGGCCCTGTGCCACTGCTGCTATTTCGGATCCCCCACACACCAAAGACCCTTCCATCCTGTACAAATTATTCTCCAACCTCCTCCTCTTCATCACAACTATGGCTCTTGTGGATATATTCAAAATACCACTCCTGGAACGGCAACTAAAACTGTAACCGTTCTTATCCAAGTAGCCAAGTGACACTAGATTCTTTTTCAGATCCGGGATGTGCTTTACATTGGTAAGAGTCCTCACCATCCCATCAAACATCCTCACCTTAATGGTCCCAATGCCGGCCACCTTGCAAGGATGATCATCTCCTAATGTCACACTCCCCTCATCGATTTTGGTGTATGCAGCAAACCAAGACCGATTTGGTGTGTAGTGATGAGAGCAGGCTGAATCCATTATCCAGATATCCGTGTTGTTCCTGTGATCATCCGAAATTACCAAAAGGTCATCCTCCACCTTGAGATCAGCCACGACATTGACTGAATCCTTGCCATTCTTCTCTTCCTGAAGCTTCTTCCAAAGCGGACAATTCCGCTTCAAGTGTCCTGCTTCATTGCACTTGTAGCATCTGAACTCTTTCTTGCCTTTCTTGGACTTTGATCGTCATCTTTGCTTGCTCCATTCCTTCCCTCTCCCAGGCCTCTCTCCGATAGTAAAACCTTTCTGAGGAACTCCATCCTTTGTCAATCTTTCTCTTTGCTCATTGGACCTTAGCACAGAAATTATGTCTTCATAATTCAGCGTCTCCTTCCCATACAACAAAGTAGTAACCAAAGGATCATAAGAACCTGGTAGCGAGCAAAGCAAGAGTAGAGATCTATCCTCCTCTTCCATCTTCACTCTAAGGATCTGCAAGTCATTGCAAACCTGGTCAAACCTCTGAATATGAAGAACAATATCTCCACCTTCATGCATCTGAAGGCTGTACAATTGTTTCTTCAATATCAACTTGTTGCACATATTCTTCCCCATATACATGGTATGCAACTTTGTCCATAATCCCTTGGGTGTCTTCTCCTCTAGGACGCTGTACAAGGCTGAATCCGCCAAGCATCCTCTGATGGCAGCGCAAGCCCTTTTCTCCAAAGAAAACCATTCCTTATCTGTCATACCCTCTGGTCTGTCCTCCAAAGCCGAATCTAGATAGTTCTGCACCAAGAGATCCTCCACCCGGATCTTCCACATAGAGAAGCTTCCTTTTTCATTAAACTTCTCAAACTCCACCTTCATGTTATTGTTCATGGTTGGCCAGACCACAATCACAAATAAACACAAATCTGATTTGAGAAATCACCTTAAAGGGAGATGAGCGGATACTTTCTTCTTGATGTCTTTCCTTCGTTTCTTCTTTCCCATGCCAAAACCTCGCTCTGATACCAATTGTTGGCGCTGTGCGGAAGCGTGTGGATCCCTGATATCGCTAACCTAGGGCGTCAGGCCGCATGGGAAAGAAGAAAGAAGAGATGAAGAATCATAATCACAAACTAGGGTTTTCGTGGAGAAGAAGAGGAAGAGAAGAGAGAACGTGGGAGAAAGTTTTCTGGCGGCTCCTTTATTGCTCAAGCAATAATCCAAGTGATAACCCTAAAACTGATTACATCAAGCTTTTATATGGGCACCCAATTTTAGTCTAATCATACACCAACTCAATTTCCCCCTAAGCCACATTAGAAAGCACTCAACCCAAGTCCATGACTTACATGGTCTCCCCCTTTGAGCCTAAACCTAGCCCAAGAATGACTTAGACCCTTTGAGACTTGAAAAACCTTAACTTGGCCCGCTTCACGCCTAAAAATCCCGTGAAAATAGTGCTCGGGTTGACTCCTGCAGTTCTGCGGTCGACCCCTGCAGTCCTGGGGTCGACCCCTGAAGCTGTCCCAGAAAACAGCTCTCGGACTTTTTCCTGTCGCTCTTAAGGAGTCGACCCCTGAAGTCCTAGGATCGACCCCTGCACTGTGCCAAGTCTTCACAGCGTGCCGGAGTCGACTCCAAGTCTCCAGGAGTCGACTCCAATACTGTTCACAACCCAGAAACTTGTGTTTTCCTTTGGATGCGCTACACTTGAGCCTACATCACCTCCAAGCTTCACGCGTCAGCTTCATTCCGGAATCCTAGCAGCTTGTGATTCAGCCCTCCCGCATCATGCGAAGGATCATGCGTCCGTTCCCCATGGATTCATTGCCGGCTTCAAGAAGAAGGGAGAGATCTATATAAAGGGAGGAGAGGCCATCGACAAAAGGGAGGAGGAGGAAGGAGAGAAGAGAGCTCTATTTCAAAAGGAAAAAAAAAGGAGAAAGGAAACAAAGGAGGAGCTCTGTTTTTCGAGAAGAAGGAAAAAAATATTTTATTTTTTTTAGTTTTCCACCGAGAGGGGTACTTGTTCCCTTGTTTTCAATTTTTTTTCCTTCTCACTTTTGTAAGCATTTTTCTTTTTATGCAATCTATTAAATTTTTTTTTATGCAATCCATATTATAGGTTTTGTTTAATTTCTTTTTTTTATGCAATCTATCAATTTTTCTTTTATGCAATCTGTGTCTAAGTTTTAATTTAATATTCTGCAATTTATTTTATGCATTTTGAAATTCTTATTTTAATTGCAAAGTTTTCTTTCTTTCCTTTGTTTATTTTTGAATAGAAAACTAGTTCTGGTTGGTTAGAGATTAATCAAATATCCTCAAGAAATTTTTTTAAAAAGAAAAAAGAAAAAAAATATTGCCATGAATCTTAATGGAGTTTATATTCTTTATTTGTGTGCTCCAATCGCCTCCCTGTGGATCGACCTCCTACAACCATTATTCATCGAATAGAGGATGGTAAGAGTAAAAATAATAATATTTGTTTGTTGGTTAGGATTTTGACAACGGCACTCTTTTTAAGTCATCCTCAGGTCTACTAAAGAATAGCCGACAACACATCTCGATAGCAATGGTGGGTGATTTCAACTACATCCAGGGCCCTAGTGAGAAAAGGGGCGACAGGGCTTTCACTAAATTGGTGATGAGGGAGTTTCGCAATTTCTTGTCAAGAAATGGTCTAATAGATCTTGGTTTCTCGGGGTTGCATTTCACCTGGTGTAACAACTAGGCCGACAAAACTAGAGTGTGGGAGTAGATAGATAGGGCCATCGTGTCTTTAAATTAGATCCTCCATTTTTAAACCTACCAGGTCAGGCACCTACCTCGGATTGCTTCTTATTATTGCCCTTTGTTGATCTCTACAGCATTGGGTTCCAGTCATCACTGCCCCTTCTGCTTTGAGAAGGTGTGGTTGTCATACCCCCAGTCCTAGTATATTGTCTGGGTGGCTTGGCGCATGCCGACGCAAGGTGATGCCATGCAGAGGGTTTTGCGCAAATTGAAGATCACCAAGAGGTGACGTCGCCGATAGAATCGGAAGGTCATAGGCAACATCTTTAGAAGATTGGAGGAGGTGGAGGCTTCGATTGCTGATCTTCAGAAAAGAGAACATCGGAGGGGCGAGCTCCCGAAGGCCGACATGGCAAGCCTACGGGAGTTACTCGCCACACATCACTCACTCCTGGAGTAGTATGAGGTCTTCTGGAGATAGAAATCTAGGATTTAGTGGGTTAGTGAGGGGGATCGGAATACCAACTTCTTCCACCAGTCAACCATCATCAGGAGGTAGAGGAGTACGATCCAGTCCTTGTGGAATGGGATGGGCCAGCAGCAGGAGGAGTGTTGGTAACCCGCCCATGCCGCTGATATTTCAAAAATTAAATCAGATGGCAGCGGAAGAGGCATGTGCGGGATCGACGTTCATCGCATGAACGTTGTTTCGAGACCTTTCGTAATTAGGTAAGAATTAAAACTTTTAAAACTATTAGAAAGATCAAATCTTCACCTTGCGCGGGTAGATGATCACCGCAAATCTGAATTCGTGGTTTTGGAAGAGGGTTCGCTTGAAGCCGTTCAAACATCCGGCCTCTACGGGTATCCACACGAAGCAGGATCCGATCCAAGCTCTCTATCTCACCGGGGTGCTAGCTCCCTTGCAGAGATAGCTTTGATGGCTGATCTCCTCTCTTTCAATCAACTCTTGATTGTACTTGAGAGGAGGAAGAAGAAGGATGAAGAAGAGGAAGAAGATCCAAACCCCTGCAGCCTTCTTTCTATCTCCCTGCGTTGGATGGAGGAAGAGGAGGGAAGGAGGCCGCCACCCTTTCTTTGGCTTCTCTCTTGCTTGCGGCTGAAACAAGGGAGGATGAGGATGCCCACGGCTTGGAGGAGGAAGAGAGAGCTTCTTACTTGGGGCCGGCCCTAGTCCTCCTTTTATAAGGAGTGGAGCTCCTAACAATTAGGAGCTCCAAGACAATTTGCCAAAGAGGGGGCGCCGGCCCCCTCTCTTCATGTCGCCCTAGCCATGTGGAGAGGGGCTGATGCCCCTCTTACTTGGTTAACCTAATCCTCTTCCAAAGAGGATTAGGTGCCTCTCTCATGGTTTAATCCCAATCCAATTAGGATTAGCCAAATTGGGTTCAATCTATGCTAGTCCTAATCCAATTAGGACTTGAATGAACCATGACTCAATTGAACTCTTCAATCCTAATCCAATTAGGAGTCATGTTGATTCATTAGATTAATAATTAATTAGGACTTAAGGAATCCTAATCCAATTAGGATTTGTTTAATTTTAGTCCTAATCCAATTAGGACTCTATTTGAATTCGAAGTCCTAATCCAATTAGGATTTCTAGGAATCCTACTCCAAGTAGGAATCCAATTTTAATTCAAAACTCCTAATCTCATTAGGATTTTAGGAATCCTATTCCAAGTAGAAATTCCAGTCCTACTCCAACTAGGATTCCCAGTCCTAATCCAATTAGGACTCTAGGAATCCTACCCGAAGTAGGACTCTTGTTTCAAGTCCAATTAATTAATCCCCTTTCCTTCTTCAACTTCTTTATCAATCAAATTGATTACTTGTGATTCCTAATCACGATTTCAACCATCGGATCGGTCAATACTTCTAGTGTGTGTGACCCCATAGGTTCTATTCTGACTGGTAGTGAGATATATTGTGATCTCTATCACTATATCTTTGAAAACTCCTTTCAATGGGTTGGAACGATTCCAACTCAACTCATTAGGGTTTATCGATCATCAAGATAATCCCTATGAGTCCCACCATCCACCAGTGACACCTAGCAGCATGTAGTGGCTACCCAGCAGAATGGAATGATGAACCTCTAGGTGCAGTTAACATGTGATACAGTCCTACTATCGTGGATCCCTACAGGACGGAGGTCATGGACAACTCGTCAAACCCCATCGTCTGTCATATGTCAAGATTTGTTCGACTTGAGTTCGATAGTGGAAAACTCTTTTTCACTTTATATTACTGCCCTGGCCAAGGTCTTAGAACTCAGTCTAACAAATCACATAGGATCACTCCTTTTCTATCAAGGTCGATAGATTCCTTATAGGTGCATACCCTACTCCTACAGTGAACCTACTGCAGCCAATCTACACTGCATGGACCCATATGGCTAGAGACCATGTATGTGTGCAGTCAAACTACAATAACCTCACTGTGAGTAGCCGAAGCACCGCAGGTCAAAGGACCAGTCACACTACTGCAACATCAAGCAAGTCACTGACGAGTGGATAGACATCCAAGTGACTTCTTGTCTTGGTCACGCTCAGTACCCTTGTTCTCTAACAAGCACCTGCACTATCACTTCAGTGTCCCTACACTGTGGACTCAAGTCTCGTCCATCCAGAAGAAAAGTGATCTGTGCACTGATCGGATCGATCACCGTCCTCGTGATGATCCATTGATCAGGAGCATTTAGAAATTAATCACCAATGATACATGGCTCAAATTCTCAACTCTTGAGAATATGTATCATCATCTTATTAATTTCTTGGACGATTCATAGATACATAAACAATATGAATGAAAAGATGCCTTTTATTTATTCAATAATAAATAGTCAAGTACAAAATTATGTCCCTAGAATCAACAATGTGTCAGCCAAATTGGCTTCTAGGGCATACATCTAACAATCTCCCACTTGCACTAAAGCCAATTGGTCATATATCTTAGGCCCATCTTCTCAAGGTGGGCTTCAGTCTTTTGCTGACTCAGCTGCTTAGTGAACGGGTCTGCCACGTTATCCGCGGAGTCTACTCTCTGCACCTTTACATCATAGTCGCGTATGAAATGGAAGCGCCGCTCTATGTGCTTGGACTTCTGATGAGACCATGGCTCCATAGCTAGTGCTATGGTGCCAATGTTATCGCAGTAAAGTGTTATGGCATCTAATGACATTACACCTAACTCTGCAATTAACTTTTAATCAGAAGGTTTCAACTGCACCCTTAGATACGGCTTAACATTCAGCTTCTAAGGTAGAATCTATAATGATCGGTTGTTTGGAACTCTTCCAATTTACTGAACCACAATTGCACATATTCTGATGTAGACCTTCTATCATCAATATGTGTGCATTCTTCTACCTTCAACTCTGATCTTCTCCCAAAGACCAAGAACATGTCCTTAGTTCTTCTCAAGTACTTAAGACTGTTCTTCACAGCTATCCAGTGCTTCTTGCCTGGATCCGACTGATATCTGCTTGTGACACTCACAGCAAGAGCTATATCAGGTCGTGTACACAGCATGGCATACATGAGGCTTCCTATTGCCTATGCATAGGGAATCTTGCTCATGCGTTGAATCTCTTCAGATGTGTTGGGGCACATCTTCTTGGAGAGATGAATTCCATGCCTTAGGGGTAAGAGACCCCTCTTGGAGTTTTCCATGCTGAACCTCTTCAGCACCTCCTCTATGTACATTTTCTGTGAAAGGCCAAGCATCCTTTTAGATCTATCTCTATAGACCTTTATTCCCAAAATATAGGATGCTTCCCCAAGGTCTTTCATGGAGAATTCTTTTGACAACCAGACCTTGACCGAGGTTAGCATGGGAATATCATTCCCAATTAGGAGAATGTCATCTACGTACAGTACGAGAAAAACGACAGCACTCCCACTAACCTTTTTGTAAACACACGGTTCCTCTTCGTTTTTGATGAAATCAAACGTTTTGATTGCGTCATCGAAATGAGTGTTCCAACTCCGAGATGCTTGCTTTAGTCCATAGATGGACCTTTGCAGCTTGCAGACCTTGTGATCTTCATCACTGGAAGTGAAACCCAAAGGCTGTTCCATATAGATATCTTTATCAAGATATCCATTCAGGAAAGCAGTTTTCACATCCATCTGCCAGATTTCATAATCATGAAATGCTGCAATGGCAAGCAATGTTCGGATGGATTTTAGCATGGCTACAGGTGAAAAGGTCTCCTGATAGTCAATGCCTTCGCGCTGACTATACCCTTTCGCCACAAGCCTTGCCTTATAGGTCTCTACCTCTCCATCCGAACCTATCTTCCTTTTGTAGATCCATTTGCATCCAATAGGTACAATACCTTGTGGTGGGTCTACTAAGGTCCAGACTTGGTTGGAATGCATGGAGTCTAACTCTAACTTCATAGCTTCCAGCCATTTCTCGGAATCGATATCAGATATCGCCTCGTTGTATGTTTTGGGATCCTGTATGTGATCCCTATCTCCCACTAGGAACATTTCCTCAGTATCCTCTTCAAGTATACCTAAGTATCTATCGGGAGGATGGGAGACTCTACTAGATCTACGAGGTGGTTGAGGGACATCGTGTACTGGCTCCTTATGAATAGGTTCTATAGGATCCATGACTCGTTGCTTTTCAGAGACTTTCTCTTCAAGCTCAATTTTCCTCCCACTGCCTCTATCAAGGATAAACTGATTTTCCAAGAAGATGGCATGACGGCTCACAAACACATTGTGATCCTCTGAGACGTAAAAATTGTATCCTAATGACTCTTTAGGATATCCTATAAAACGAGCACTTATGGTCCTAGCCTCTAACTTGTCCGCCTGTAGTCGCTTGACGTGGGCCGGACACCCCCAAATCTTGAGATGACCCAGACTTGGTTTCTTACCATGCCATATCTCATACGGTGTGGTAGGAACGGATTTAGAGGGAACTTTATTCAATAAATAAATTGCTGTGAGTAAGGCATCTCCCCAAAGGAACATAGGTAAATCAGTGAAGCTCATCATGGATCTGACCATATCCAATAGGGTCCGATTCCTCCTCTCTGACACCCCGTTGAGTTGAGGTGTACCCGGAGGTGTCCATTGTGAGACTATGCCGTTTTCTTTGAGATAGTCCCGGAATTCCCCACTAAGGTATTCTCCTCCTCGATCTGATCGAAGAGCCTTAAGAGGTTTTCCAGTTTGTTTTTCTACTTCATTCTTGAACTCTTTGAACTTTTCAAAGGATTCAGACTTGTGTCTCATAAGATACACATACCCATACCGTGAATAATCATCGGTAAAGGTAATGAAGTATGAATAACGTCCCCTGGCTAGCACATCGAATGGGCCACATACATCTGTATGTACTAGGGTAAGTATTTCAGTGGTCCTCTCCCCATGTCCTACAAAGGGCAGTCTTGCCATTTTTCCTTGAAGACAGGACTCGCAAACTGGATATGACTCGGAAGTCAATGAGCCTAAAAGTCCATCTTTATCTATTTTGTTCATTCTGTCCTCTCCAATATGGCCAAGTCTGAGGTGCCACAAATATCTTTGGTTTATCTCATCTCTGGATCTTTTGGATCCTTTGGCACTCATATCTTGCTCGGTAACATTCACAGATACATCCATATGTAAATGATAGAGACTGTCAATCATGAAACCACGTGCGACTATTTTATTTCTCAAATAAATAGAACAGCAGTCTTTGTCAAATGTAAAAACATGACCTTCCTGTGCTAGACATGAAACAGAAATCAAATTTCTGCTAGCAACAGGTACATAATAGCAGTCTCTAAGTATTAAACTAAATCCAGACGGTAGTCGCAGATGGTAGGTGCCCACAGCCACAGCAGCAACTTTTGCCCCGTTGCCAACCCTAAGGGTTACCGCACCTTCCGCCAGCCTTCTACTTTTCTTTAGACCCTGCATGGTAGTGCACAGATGAGCACTAGAACTAGAATCTATAACCCAACTAGAAGTAGAAGAAACCGTTAGATTAGTTTCAATTATGAGCAAGTCTATACCTTCTGAAGGTGTGTCACCTTTCTTGTTCTTCAGGCTCTCGAGGTATGAAGGACAGTTTCTCTTCCAGTGGCCTTCGACATTGCAGTGGAAACATTTTCCTTTGTCGTTAGCCTTTTTCTTTTGAACTTCCTTCTTTGGCTTCTTGTCTTTCTTCTGCTTCTTAGCAGGCTTCTTTTTCTTCCAAGTAGACTTTCTCTTGGAACCAGAAGTCAACTCAGCAGCAAGGACATTGCCCCTTGAACCTTTCAAGGCTCCCTCAGCAGTTACCAACATGTTGATTAGTTCAGTCTTAGTGCATTCAATCTTATTCATGTGGTAGTTTACTATAAACTAACCAAATGAATTAGGAAGTGACTGTAGGATCAAATCCACTTGTAATTCCTTGTGCATGTCCATACCGAGCTTCTCAAGCTCCTCTAGGTCCTTGATCATGGTCAGACCGTGATCATGGACAGACTGCCCCTCGCGCATCTTCGCTTTGAAAAGCCTCTTGGACACTTCAAAACGAGCTGTGCGACTTTGCTCACCATACAACTCTTGCAGGTGTGCCAGTATGTCCCTAGCAGTCTTTATATTTTCATGCTGGCATTGGAGTTCATTAGACATAGATGCCATCATATAGCATTTTACTCTAATGTCATCGTCCAACCACTTTTTATGCATCTCACGCTGAACATCAGTGGGACGTGCTGGTAATGTGGGGATATCTGAATCGAGTATGTAGCCTATCTTCTCACAGTCCAAAACTATTTTGAGATTTCTAAGCCAGTCCTTGTAATTGGTTCCGGTCAGTCGGTTGGTCTCAAGAATACGGGTCAAAGGGTTTGAAGCCGACATTGTATCTGCAGAGAGTAAAGATTCTAGTTAGACTTTTGTACTTGATCCTAATCTGTCCTAAGGTCTTTTAGAACAAATGTGACTCCCACTATTTTCTCGAATTCCTCACACTTCCCTGGTAGGAAAACGGAAATCCCACACGACTAGGGTTTCTAGTGGGTACTGCGGTCCCACCAATTTACATGCCACCTCACCTAACAGTTATTGGTGACACATAGATGGATGAGTGTACAACTCTTGTACAATGCTTCTCAAGCATGTTGCAGTGCAACTTGGTCTCTAAGCCATGAAGACCTCACCTAACAGTTATTGGTCTCATTTCTTAGTTAAGTCAGACCCACCGTATAACCGTAGGAATAAAGTCGTCATTGGGTCCTCACCTAACAGTTATTGGTGCCCAACCCCACCTTTACCCTACAACATCTCATGTCTATAGAGAGGTCCAGCCCCCCAATGCAACTTGACCACTGTATCCAGCCGAGACAAGTCAACATCAGAAAGGCCTTAGCAGCTCTACTACAGTGGAAGACCTATTGACTTAATATTGGTTAATCAGGTCTTAGTGTTTGCAACTTGAGCCTTTCATAAGAGGTAATCGAACAATTGGCCAGGTAAGCAGGTGGGAGGCTCCCCTTACTCAGAGAGTAAGGTCCTAATTAAGTAACCACCTTTCATGCTTTCCTAGACACCAATTAGATCAATTAATCTAATATGACTTGCTCATGTCGGTTCACTCTCGACTTGATTGAGGAGGTTTTGATTTAGGTCTCAATTGGGTTTGCTACATCACATGTAGACCTATCTACCCGACTCTCATTCACATCACATGCAAACGGCGCATTGCAGGCAGTTATAATCGCGGCAATAATTAAAGCTAAACTTTAACTAGGTGATGATCATGGATTCTAATTAGGTCGTATTACAAGCACATGCACATCAATTGATCAAGTGGTCTTCAACTCTTGAATTGGTTCCAAGCCTCCTTGATTCGATCTTTGATCAACCCTTGATCCCATCGCCATCAACCGCTTGGATCACCTTTCATCTCATGCCTTTGCTTCAACTTGATCGTTGATGTACATCACATCACAGAAATACAACCAGATGTAAAATAAAAATAAAAATAATTTACATCTCCTTTTAGGAGGCACGCAGGCCTCTCAAAACATCAAATAAGATGCATGCAAGCATCTGAAAAATTACATGACATCGCAGATCACATCGCAGGTCATTACATTTGATACCAAAAGGGGTTGAATCCTATGATCATCACCGTATGCTACAATTATAATTTTCAGATCTGAAACTTAACTGATTATATCATGACATAGGTCGCTGATCACGCTGATCATGATTCTAAACTTTGTAATCCCATTAACAATGCAATTAGAATCATCTTTTTATCACATAAAAATCAGCATGTAAAAATCAGCACCCCTGAAAAATCTGCATGCAGAATTTTTCAGCATGCATGATCATTTAATTTTCAGATCTAATATGCCTTTAGATATTTAATTCTTACCTTAATCTACGAAGCCTAGGCTCTGATACCACTGTTGGTAACCCGCCCATGCCGCTGATATTTCAAAAATTAAATCAGATGGCAGCGGAAGAGGCATGTGCGGGATCGACGTTCATCGCATGAACGTTGTTTCGAGACCTTTCGTAATTAGGTAAGAATTAAAACTTTTAAAACTATTAGAAAGATCAAATCTTCACCTTGCGCGGGTAGATGATCACCGCAAATCTGAATTCGTGGTTTTGGAAGAGGGTTCGCTTGAAGCCGTTCAAACATCCGGCCTCTACGGGTATCCACACGAAGCAGGATCCGATCCAAGCTCTCTATCTCACCGGGGTGCTAGCTCCCTTGCAGAGATAGCTTTGATGGCTGATCTCCTCTCTTTCAATCAACTCTTGATTGTACTTGAGAGGAGGAAGAAGAAGGATGAAGAAGAGGAAGAAGATCCAAACCCCTGCAGCCTTCTTTCTATCTCCCTGCGTTGGATGGAGGAAGAGGAGGGAAGGAGGCCGCCACCCTTTCTTTGGCTTCTCTCTTGCTTGCGGCTGAAACAAGGGAGGATGAGGATGCCCACGGCTTGGAGGAGGAAGAGAGAGCTTCTTACTTGGGGCCGGCCCTAGTCCTCCTTTTATAAGGAGTGGAGCTCCTAACAATTAGGAGCTCCAAGACAATTTGCCAAAGAGGGGGCGCCGGCCCCCTCTCTTCATGTCGCCCTAGCCATGTGGAGAGGGGCTGATGCCCCTCTTACTTGGTTAACCTAATCCTCTTCCAAAGAGGATTAGGTGCCTCTCTCATGGTTTAATCCCAATCCAATTAGGATTAGCCAAATTGGGTTCAATCTATGCTAGTCCTAATCCAATTAGGACTTGAATGAACCATGACTCAATTGAACTCTTCAATCCTAATCCAATTAGGAGTCATGTTGATTCATTAGATTAATAATTAATTAGGACTTAAGGAATCCTAATCCAATTAGGATTTGTTTAATTTTAGTCCTAATCCAATTAGGACTCTATTTGAATTCGAAGTCCTAATCCAATTAGGATTTCTAGGAATCCTACTCCAAGTAGGAATCCAATTTTAATTCAAAACTCCTAATCTCATTAGGATTTTAGGAATCCTATTCCAAGTAGAAATTCCAGTCCTACTCCAACTAGGATTCCCAGTCCTAATCCAATTAGGACTCTAGGAATCCTACCCGAAGTAGGACTCTTGTTTCAAGTCCAATTAATTAATCCCCTTTCCTTCTTCAACTTCTTTATCAATCAAATTGATTACTTGTGATTCCTAATCACGATTTCAACCATCGGATCGGTCAATACTTCTAGTGTGTGTGACCCCATAGGTTCTATTCTGACTGGTAGTGAGATATATTGTGATCTCTATCACTATATCTTTGAAAACTCCTTTCAATGGGTTGGAACGATTCCAACTCAACTCATTAGGGTTTATCGATCATCAAGATAATCCCTATGAGTCCCACCATCCACCAGTGACACCTAGCAGCATGTAGTGGCTACCCAGCAGAATGGAATGATGAACCTCTAGGTGCAGTTAACATGTGATACAGTCCTACTATCGTGGATCCCTACAGGACGGAGGTCATGGACAACTCGTCAAACCCCATCGTCTGTCATATGTCAAGATTTGTTCGACTTGAGTTCGATAGTGGAAAACTCTTTTTCACTTTATATTACTGCCCTGGCCAAGGTCTTAGAACTCAGTCTAACAAATCACATAGGATCACTCCTTTTCTATCAAGGTCGATAGATTCCTTATAGGTGCATACCCTACTCCTACAGTGAACCTACTGCAGCCAATCTACACTGCATGGACCCATATGGCTAGAGACCATGTATGTGTGCAGTCAAACTACAATAACCTCACTGTGAGTAGCCGAAGCACCGCAGGTCAAAGGACCAGTCACACTACTGCAACATCAAGCAAGTCACTGACGAGTGGATAGACATCCAAGTGACTTCTTGTCTTGGTCACGCTCAGTACCCTTGTTCTCTAACAAGCACCTGCACTATCACTTCAGTGTCCCTACACTGTGGACTCAAGTCTCGTCCATCCAGAAGAAAAGTGATCTGTGCACTGATCGGATCGATCACCGTCCTCGTGATGATCCATTGATCAGGAGCATTTAGAAATTAATCACCAATGATACATGGCTCAAATTCTCAACTCTTGAGAATATGTATCATCATCTTATTAATTTCTTGGACGATTCATAGATACATAAACAATATGAATGAAAAGATGCCTTTTATTTATTCAATAATAAATAGTCAAGTACAAAATTATGTCCCTAGAATCAACAATGTGTCAGCCAAATTGGCTTCTAGGGCATACATCTAACAAGGAGGAGTCTATAGTCAGACAGGTGTTGCTTGACTTCTTCAGATTCAAGTGGAAGGAGGATAGTGGTGTAGCGGACGTCGGTCAGCTCCCAAGGCTGGATGTTGGGATTGGAGCTGCAGAGAATGCAGCCTTGATTCGGCTAGTGTCGAAGTTGGAGATACAGGAGGCAGTCTGGGCTCTCGCAGAAGATAAGGCCCTGGGATTGGACAGTTCCCTTCTTTCTTCTTTCGGACATACTGGTGTATTATTCGGAGAGCAGTGGTGGAGGCAGTATAGTTGTTTCTCAGTCAGGCAGTAAATGGCAGAAGATTGGAAGGCCACCTAAGTCACTCTAATATCGAAGTGCTAGGATGCAGCAGAGCCGAGCCACTTTAGGCCCATCAGCCTATGCACCACATTGTACAAGTTCGTGGCGAGGATTATGTGGGTAGGATGAAGCCATTGCTGCCAGGTATCATCTATCAGGAGCAAGAGACTTTTGTGGGGGGCAAAAATATCTCTGACAATGTCATGCTAGACTAGAAACTAATGTGGGATCTTTAGCAGGCTCCGAAGCGGCAGAGCTTGATGGCAGTTAAGTTGGACATTGACAGAGCATATGACAGGATCCGGTGGGGTTTCCTCAGGCGAGCACTGGAGAGCTTTGGTTTTCATGGAACCTGAATAGACTGGGTGTTGGGCTATGTTTCGGGGCCAAGCTTCTCCATCCTGATCAATGGCACACCGCCACCTTTCTTTCAGTCCACTATGGGGCTTCAACAGGGATGTCTTCTATCTCCGTACTTGTTCATTATTTGCTCTGATGTGCTTTTTCGTGCTTTGCAAGTAGCGTGCACGAACCAGGAGCTAGAAGCTTATGTTCCTACCTCGGGATCTCGACCCATCTCATATTTTCTATTTGCTGCTGATTGTCTTCTACTGGTTAGGGCGAGGGATGCACGAGCTCTCAAGGATGTGCTGGCGGATTACTGTGCAGTTTCGGGGCAAAGAGTGAACTTTCAAAAATTGGCCATCTCCTTCAACCCAAGCACGGAGCGCAGGGTCACAAGGGAGATCAGGAGGATCTTGGAGATGCAGGAGGAGGAAGGGACATGGAGCTATCTAGGAGTACTCATCATAGGCAGGAGGTTGTGGGTTACAGAGTGCTCTGATCTGGTATAGCTGATCTAGAGCAGGCTGGAAGGCGTCATCTTTTTCTATGATGGGCAGATTGATGCTGGTCAGGTCGGTGCTGTGTTTCATGCCTATTTATCTTATGGCTAACACTGTGGTCCCGAAGATAGAGCTGATGGGGATCGAGTTTGTACTTCAGAGCTTTCTATGGGGCTCACATGGAGGGGGGCACGGGGCCACGGAGTCTGCATGCCTATCAGTGAGGATGGCCTTGGGGTGCAGCCCTTCTAGGAGAGGTATGAGGCGCTCATTACTCGCCATACGGTATGGTTTATTCTTGAACCACAGGATTTCTAGAGTCAGGTTATGGCGGCTAGATATGGTTGAGTGGGATCTGATGGGGCGGCCCTAAGTAGGCGGAGATATTTCTTCATGTGGCGTGAGATCGGGAAGTGTTTGCTAATTACTTTGACAAATATCAGATAACTAATTGATGATGGGTGGAGCATTGATGTGGTGGACCCATGGGTGGACAGTCTCTTCTTGAGGCTTCGGTCGACTACGGTTAGCGCCGAGGCGGCAAACAAAATGAGATCTTGTGGCCTAATTAATGGAATTGATCCCTAGAGGTGACCGATCACAAATTTAACATCTAGGATTTGATCAAAAAGAATGAAAAATTGTTGTTCAGCCCCATTGGCCTCCTAGGAAAACTTGGTGTTCATGCCACCCATTATACTTGGAGTGGCACTTTGCTTGGTTGTCTTTGGCTTTTGTAGGACACCCATCCCCTGATCTGTTTCATTTCATACCTTGATGAAAATGAGCTCATTTAGTTTGATGGATAGAAATGTTGAAATCAAGGAACAAATAAATACCAAGAAGGAAATCCTATATGCTTATCAATATATACATAGTGATCTTTTGTTAACTAACCATTATACTTCATTTAGCATTTTCCTTGCCCAAGTCATTCAATGCATGATTATTATGCATGGCTCCTTTGCAGCCCCTGCTGTGCTTGCATCCCCCTTGCCCAAGTCATTCAATGCATGATTATTATGCACGGCTCCTTTGCAGCCTCTGCTGTGCTTGCATCCAATTTTTCTAGTAGCTAGTTTTTTATGTTGACAAACTATTATGCACCTCCCCGAGTTCTCTTATTCTTCACAAAAAATCTTTAATGAACATGCTTGTTTGTAACTTCAAATGTTATTTCAAATGAGAGTAATACTCTTGCTTTTAATACAGACATATCTGTATGGAAGATGTATGAATTTTGTGCAGATCGACTATATGTCTGAAAGGACAAAAGAGTCAATATATCTTTTCTGATGCTCTTGTATTAGATTGGAATGGATTAATATGTCGATGTATATTGGATTGGATATGCTTTGACTGTATTGCATTGGATTAAAACTTTTCTAACATGGTTCAAATTTTGATATCATATGTGTTAAAATCAAAATTGTATTAGAATGGTAGAATGGTTTAGATTAATATTGGATTGGAACAGATTGTATGCAATCTCCCATTGCATTGGATTAATATTATATTATTCAACACGTCTAAAATTGATTGTAATTAGAATGATATAAAATTTTGATATGGAAGTAAGTTCAGAGGACTCATATGGGTGTGTATTTAATCTTGTATCAGTTATACACTGGATAGATCTTGGGCATGGATAGAAGGATAAGAAAGAAAATTGATAAAATATAATTTATATTTTTTGCTTAGACTATTTTGGACTTTTCAGATGTTATTTACATAATTTGAAATTAGATTCTTGAATTTTTATTGTTATATAGCTTGATTGTTGTCTAATGTTTATCATTAGCTTATTTTCTTGAGTAGCATGGAGCTAGTGATTGAGATCTACATTAGCTTTACGCATGATATAGCTTGATTATGTCAGTGGAAGAAGATGATGGTCAGTTTTATTATCTACCATTTCTAGCGCCAAGTTACTGATAGCTATTTTTTTAGCAGTTAATAACCAGATAATTATTTTATAATGAACATGCTTGGGGTTTGCTATTTACGTATATAGGAGGTGAAGAGAAAAAGGGCAAGAAGGGAAAAAAAAGGGAGCGATAATGATAATGCCGGTTTCTGCTGACGGATCGCTCCCTCGCGACTCGTAAAGAAATACAGCTCCGCTCGTGGCTTCAGCTTCAGTTTCTACGCAGGCACCCAAGCTCAATTCTCTTCTCTCTCTCTCTCTCTCTCTCTCTCTCTCTGAGCCTTTGGTCGATCGAGCGATCTCTGGGCTTCGATCCAACTCGAGGAGAAATCTTTTTGTGATGCGAATCTCCTCCCCGAAATGCTCCATCGCCGCCGCCTGAAATCACGGAACCCCGAGCTGGTTTGCTGTGGAGGTGGTGGAGATCTGGGCTAGTTAGAGTTTAAGATGAACCCTCTGTGTACGCGGAGCTCGGCCTAGGGGTTTTCGGCTTCCGGCTCCGAGTTCTTGGGGAACGAGCTCGTTTTCCTATTTCGAGGAGCTTCTTTCGGAGATCTGTGGGGATAGGGTTTGAGATCGTGGCTTGGTTGGGAAGGGGAACTTCTTCTGGTGCTTCGGGAGCTCTTGCAGCTGGTTTGAAGTGCTGGAAGAGCTCCTGAGGGGAGATCTGGGGGGTTGTCGGGTTCCGGTTGGGGTTTCTTCTCAAACGTGGGGGCTTTCGTTCGTGCTATGGTGGTGCGAGCTGGTCTCTTGAGGTTTTGAAAGCTTAATCTCGGTGGAAGCTTAAGATTTTGTGGGGTTTTGGGGGTTTTTGATCGAAAGTTTCTTCTTTGGGGAGAGTTCATACTTGGTTGCCTCAGCTGAGGTAGTTGGTGTACTTTAAGTCTGGTTTTTAGCCTTTTTCTTGAGGTCTTTAATATCTGGTAGGGAGCCTTACTGCTGTTGTTTGACACCTCGGTGGAGGTTACCAAAGCAGGAGTTTTGCTGAGAATTTCTTCCGACGTTTGAAAACCCAGGTTGCCAATAAGCTTAAAGCAAGGACATCTTGCGAAATCTGGGATCCTGGCATAGGTTTCAGGTGGAAAATCTTTTGTCAGAAGGTGGAGATAATCTTTTCATGTTTCAGGTCGAAATATTTAACTCTAGGTTTTGCATGGTGAATGTCAGGAACTGATGAGACTGGAGACGAGAATTTCTGGCAGTGGAACCGGCTTGGGTTGAAGGTGTGCGTGTGTTTGAACAAAAAAAAAAAGAAGGTGTGCGTGTGTATCTGCAGGGGTTCGTTCACCAAGCGGAATATTCCTGGCCATTTTTTTTGTTGGTCCTCTTCTTCTCAGTTGGATGAATTGAAGCGGCGGGTTCGGTGCTCTGGAGAGAATCATAAACAAAATGCTGTAATAGCAATTTCAAGCAGGGAATTGAAAAGTGATAATTTTTGTTGACGAAGTGCTTCACTTTGGATATTTCACTTGTGTGCTGAAGAAAAGGAGCAACTTCCGTCTCCAGCTTTTGGTTCCTTTTGCATTAATGCAAAAGATGAGGATCTCGTCGTCAGATCTTGCAAATCTGCCTCAGGAAGGTGAGCTTCTAAGCAGCTTATTTTCTTAGTTGTCTCAAAACGTTGTGTTTATGGAACTATATATTACCATGCATTCTTTTTAGTTGCTGTGGATACATATTTTTTATTTAAATTCGATTATTGTATTTTGCTTTTTTATTATAGAATACACAGTAGAAGGTTCTGCATTCCACTGGTTTTGGATTCTGCATCAGTTTGGTTTTTTTGCCGATAATCTGTGCATCACAGATGAATGCGCTTTCCTCTGTCAGAATTCATCTTCCCCAT
The DNA here is from genome assembly GCF_009389715.1 of Phoenix dactylifera. Lineage (NCBI taxonomy): Eukaryota > Viridiplantae > Streptophyta > Magnoliopsida > Arecales > Arecaceae > Phoenix > Phoenix dactylifera. Next base: position 116,754 of record NW_024068112.1, on the reverse strand, counting down.
CGAAACTCCTACAAGTACTTTGATATTTTAGTTGGTTGCTCAGAAGTTGCATGGGAGCTATGTAAGCGATACATAGGTTTTCTGCTCCCATGAGCTGGTCTTTAAGCTTTACAGCAAGGCCCAAATTTGTCTTGGCCCGGAAATTGGCATCATTTAGGAGGTTGATGTCCAATCCTAGAAAGTTGTCAAGCCTTGATGTGTCCTGTATCCATAAAGACAAGCCCATATAGATGTTATAAAAGGTGTGCAGGCTGAGGTTAAAGTATTTATTCAGTTGTTGAATAGGGTTTCCTGATTTGAATTTTTGATGAAGTTTGGAATATGAGATTTTTGTTTATTTTCTGCAGATGACTTTCTTTGGGTGTTTTCCTTCTCCTGAATTTATCTGTATGTCCTGTATTTAGTTTTCAGTTTGATCTTCTCTGGGCTCATGGTGTACAGGCTCTGGATCCTCTAGAACCCAAATCATTGCAATTTTCTGCAGCTTCAATATGTCACGCTAAACAATAAACATTTAAGTTTCTCTTGCTTCATTTAAACCACCATTATCTGGCTGTATTGGATACAGGCCAGGAGTTGCACAAAAGAACTATCCAGTGAGCATTTACCAAGTATCCAAAATGTATGTGTCTCCTGTAGCTGTTCTTGTGGATGTTCCGAACTCTGCTATGCATACCAGGCTTTTATAGTTGGAAAGTTAGTTAACCATACTGAGATGGCGGGTTCAAACTCTAATATTCATGTAGGTCTTACCTATTTTTGGACAGTCCTGATCACAGACAGAAAGATAACAGTTTTTCTGTGAGGAGCTGTGGAACTAAAAGAACCATTATCAGGAGATTAAAATTTTAAATCTATAACATTCCTTTATGTAATAGAACTGTGAGTTTCAATTCACTATGGAGGAAAGCAACATCTTCTGCAAACATAGACTTTGCTTTATAGTTGTTGTGGTTTTGCAGTGTATGAATCAGTTATCAAATAAAGATAGGAATGATGTTTTTTTTTTTTTTTAATCTTGAAACAGCTTGCAATATTTTATGGTTCTGTTTACACATATTTGGATTAGGTTTAGTTAAGGTTTCAAAATGAATCTATATATGGAAATTTTTGCCAATTTTTATATAATTGCATCTTTTCCCAACTGTGCACCCAGTAGTTTTTTCTATAATTGCCAATTTTTGCTGATCAAATCCAAGACAAGATCATTTTCTCTTTGCTTTCTCCTTTTGAAGTTTGCTTATCTATGTGCCATCATTTACAGAAGAAAAGAGATATCTGAATTCAGAGTTATGGCATGCATGTGCTGGGCCACTTGTAGCATTACCTGCTGTTGGAAGTCGTGTGGTATATTTCCCACAAGGCCATAGTGAGCAGGTCAGTTTCTCACTCAAATTATAGATCAGTTTGTTTCACTCATGGATTACAAAGATGTGCACTATTGTAAAGTGATGATGTTGTGTTTATGACTGGAGAGGGTATCAAGTACTTTTCAATTTGTATTGCATGGGACAATTTGTCGTACATTTTTGCTAGCTTGCTAACTTTGATGGGCTTTCTACTTTCTTATGTCTTGCATGTTTTATAAATTTGGCATATTATGTGTGCTATCAATTATTTATTGTCTTGTTTTAATATCTGTAACCCTTCTATTATTAAAATGCTTGATGGGCTGTGTAAAAGGTTCTCTGGTTTCAGCTTTACTATGGGCAATCTTCCTTGATAAGGACCAGGCCTCCTGGCGTAGGAAACCTATTGGCTTCCTTATTATTTTTTTGTGAATTATAATTCTTCAGTGTACCTATGCAGGTGGCTGCATCAACAAACAAGGAAATTGATTCCCATATTCCCAACTATCCAAGCTTACCTCCTCAGTTGATCTGTCAGCTGCATAATGTTACCATGCATGTAAGTTAAATATGCATTTTTTTGGGCATGTATGATTTCATGGCCAGCTGCCTGACACATGAACACCTGTTGTGCACACTTCAGGCAGATGTAGAGACAGATGAAGTTTATGCCCAAATAACATTGCAACCTTTGAGCCCGGTAGTCATCAGTATCTTTGTGCTTTTGACCTTATTTGATTATATTATGGATGCTTTGTATAAATTTTTGACATGATCTTATATTCAGCAAGAGCAAAAAGAACCTTATCTCCCTACTGAATTGGGTACACCCAGCAAACAGCCAACCAATTATTTCTGTAAGACGCTGACTGCAAGTGACACCAGTACACATGGTGGTTTCTCTGTTCCCCGTCGAGCAGCTGAAAAAGTCTTTCCACCATTGGTGAGTTTGTTTTGTCTGTGTGGGGGTGAATGGTTACTGATGGAATGGCTGTTTTTCTGGAAACTATCCATTACAAATCTGCTTATCTTTCTTATTCTTCTATGTCTATGTTGCTCTTCCAGGATTTTTCGCAGCAGCCTCCTGCACAAGAGTTGATTGCACGAGACCTTCATGGAAATGAGTGGAAATTCCGTCATATCTTTCGTGGTATGTGAGAGGTTTCAACTGTTATCAGCAGCCATCCACCTCCTTCCTTTAGATTACTAGGTCTGTGAACTGAGTCATCGGATGCAAAAGGCGCATAGCAGACATCAACGTGAAGTGGAGCCCTTATCTTTCTAACCCTCAGCCTATCCGATTCTGTGCGGATTAACACCCTTTCATTTCTATCGAAGCCAGCCAACCATATGAAAGCATCTGATCGTCGCGGTTTAACCGGCGATATATCTTACTTGAAATGTGCCTAGTTAGTTCATCTGTAGGCTTTTGGCAACCACATGACTCATAGTTTGCTAATTATATGACTTATGGTGATTAATTGTCAGAATCATGCATATGGGAGGATATCCACTTGGTTGCCTCATCCCACTTTAAGACAGTTGGTACATTTATTGAGCACTAAAAGTACTTTGTCTTATTTCGTTCTTTACCTAAACTCTTTCTTCAACTCCAGGAGATATAGAGACATGTTCCTAGTTTGTGAACTAAAATTGGTTAACCAGTGAGGTAGGCATACCTTTTGGCCAACAAGTATTGCATGTGTTATTGGCAAGCTCTCTCTCATTTGAAGTTGCTTTTACCAAGAGCTCAGAAAAAATCCCCAAGGTGTTAAATATCAGATTCCTGGCTGGTTACCTTAAGTTTTCATGACTTGTTAAATGATTAACAAGAATTTGATCCATTAGACAATCCCTAGTAAAATGGAATAAGACCATCTGATTAATGTTAAGATAGTACACTGCCTTTTCCACATTCTCTATAATCATTGCAGCAAACAGATGATTTGCAAGGCAACTTCGTCAGGTTCATATATATTGTTGTTTTATATGCATGTGTGTGCATGGCAAGATTCGCCATCTCAGTACCGTACCCCGTACCAGTGCCACACTAGCACAGTGTCGGTACGGTATATATTTTTTTGGTATACCGAGTGTCGATATGCCATCCGTACTGGGTACCGGTACCGAACCAGTACGATATAGTATGACCCGTACCGTCCAGTTCGGGTTGGTATGGCATACCTTGGTGTATAAGATAATGATGCATGGTATTAATATTTTAGAATGCTTTAAGCAGATTTTGACTATCTTGTCTTCAAGATATGAAGTTTGTTGAAATTATGGCCCTAATTCTCATAGACTGGATTGGGAATGATATGTAGGCATATACTTTAGCATTCCTTATGCCAGGTAAATCTAAGAAAGTATTGATGGCACAATGGTAAAAATAAGTTGTATTAGAATATCAGAAACAGAAAGAAAAGGAAATAAAAAGGATGCTTGTATATATGATGATTAAATGTGCCTATGCCAAAATCAGTTTGTTTCCTAGATGAATTTGACAAGCTAAATGATTGGCAGAACAAAAATTGAGCATGATAATGAGGGAAGAACACTACTAATGATCAAGAGTTTTGGAAATATAGTCTAGAAGCATGATTATAGTTTATTTTCTTTCCGGCATCTTACTTGTGCATCTATCGAAATTTTGTTGACTAATGAACATTATTAGGTCTTGCAATAAGTGCACAAGTTTTCTGAGTTACTTTTGGTTGTTCTCTGCATAAACATTATTGGTAACTATCTCCTGTGCGTTGCATCAGTATAAGAAAGCAAACAATAATCATTTTTTAGTTAAGTTTTTTTTTTCCTTTTCTCTAGTCCAATTTTTTAGTTTAAATGTGTTAGTTTGTATCTGGAATTTACCATTAACAAACATAGGAATTGGAATATTGCTTGCTTCTAGTGCAGTAGGTATTGGTCGTTTTTAGATATCGAGTATAACTTTTCTTCCTTAGCTACTGATTTAGAATTCAGCAGTTGCCTGATAAATTTCTATGCTGTTTTAGCCTTTCATTCTCCACCATGATCACTGAGAAACTTAGATCTCCATGCTGTTGAGACTTTCTCTAACATTACTCAAATACTTGTTTGCAGTTAGCTGCATTAAATTAAGAGCCTTGTGTCATACTTGTAAAAAGTCACTTTATTCGTTTAGGATGGTAATCTAGAATATAACCTGGCAGCTTTATAAATGATAACTTAGTCATGCAATGGAGAATTTATAATATAACAAGTAATGTAAAACCAAATATTGCTTCTGGTTACCATATCCTATTAAGTATCATGATATTGTGGCTGTTCAACTGAGCTTATGTCAAACAATTTTTTGACTTTGTGACAGCACATTTTTTATGATGCATTTATATGTAATATATAATTGCATATTTTTTTATTGTGTGCGTGTGTGTGTGTGTATAGAGAGAGAGAGAGACTATGCTCCTCATGAGAGGAGGGTATCAACTCTCCGCGATTAATGATCTATATCTAGAAAGAGAGATGAATTAGGCTCCTCTCAATTCCAAAATCAATAATAAGGCATCCAAATCAAAGATCCACACCGTTGATTATGATCTATATCCTAAAGATACCCAGAAACTAAAATCACAGATTTTGGTAATTTCTAACTTGTACATCATGTTGATACAAAAGTGGACAGTTTCCATTTTGTTAGCATGCTGAAATTATGACAAAGTAAATTGAGACTCCACTTTATCATGATCTATACATATTAAAAATCAATAGATTTTAATGCTTAGATCATAGCAAAACGTAGTCTCATATCATTTTTACCATTGTTTTTTACCTCCGTCCGATGCATGGATTAGAGACCGCCAAAACACGTGATTTTTAGTTTTGTAAAATTTTTTAATATAACTCATAATTAATGGTATGGATCTTCAGTTTGGATCCCCCATTGTTGATTTTGGAATCAAGAGGAAGAAATACCCTATCTTGAGAGGGGCATAGTCCAATATATATATATATATATAATATAGCTCATCTACTCTCCTTTCTAAAGAATTAAGGTTTCAATTCGACCAACTCAAAATCGATAGTGGTCTTTGAAAATTGAAAATCCATATCATTGATCATGATAAAACATATATGTATCAGAATTCAATAGATTTGGATGGTTCCAAACTATAATTTATGCAAATATCAAATTGAGCCGTCAAAACAATATATTCTTGGACCACTTGATGCATGGGTAAATGACCTTCAAAAGACACGATTTTTTCTTTCAAAGTAATTTTTGGAATGTAGGTCATAATCAATGGCAGGGATCCTCCATTGATTTAGGATCAGTTGGATTGAGACCTCAATCCTTTCGGATGGAGGGTAGACCATCTCTCTCTCTCTCTATATATATATATATATATATATATATATATATGTTTGCACATTTATTGTTAGATTGTAAAATTGATATTGGGTGTCTATGATGCATTTTTGCGCCCTATTATGGGGCTGTTTGGAGCCCTGTAGATGGAGCTACACTGCAACTCAAGTGGCAGTTCAAATTGAGTTGCAGGCGCTCAATTTTCCTTGTTAGGATGAAAGATGATGGGAGTGGTGAAGGGGGGATGGAGAGAAGGATGAGGGAGAAATGGATGAAAAAAGTGGGCGAGTACGAGAGGGGCTGAGGAGAGATCAAGGCTGGCGGCCTAGGGCTTGGATTGGTCAGTTTGGGGCTTCTTCCAGTAGCTGCCAGCTACTAGGGAGGAGGGCACAGCTGGAAGGGGGCTCTGCTGCAGTCCAGCTGCAGGCCTCTAAACTTGCAGGCTGGCCAGCCTCGCAGTTGGAGCTGCGGCACATGACACAGCTCCTTTGTGTAGCATTTGTGTCATAGTCCGCAAGCCTCATACACTACTTGCTGGCTGGTAGACACCGATGAGAAGGTAGGGGACATGCAGTAAGATGGGCATTCTTCCTTGGTCTGTCCGTGTGGCCAAGATGAGGTCTTTGTCATGACTGAAATGAAGAATGAGGTGTCCAACCATACATGGTAAACTTGATTTGTCAACAGCATTTGATCATGAGGTGGTTACCTGTTTTTGCATTACATATTCATTAGAAGTGTTTTGGTTCTTTTTGGCATCAGTAAGAAAATGCCAAGGTGCCATTGGTGTCTTGTCAACATGATATGAACTATGTATGTGCATAGCTGTGGTTTTAGTTTGTGTATATTGTGCTTTTGACTTAAGTTCATTTAGGCATAACACGAGTGTTAAAGTGTAATACGTATATGCGCACACGCATATATATATATGTATATGTATGTGCGTGTGTGTGTGTGTATGTGTGTCTATATATATATATATATATATATATATATATATATAATATTTAGCATGTTTGCTACTTGCTAGTTTGTGAAATATAGTATTGTAAGTTTGTAACCGTAAGTACATATTCGTGATGCAGGTCAGCCAAAGAGACATCTTCTTACAACAGGATGGAGTGTGTTTGTAAGTGCCAAGAGACTTGTTGCTGGCGATTCAGTCCTTTTTATCTGGTATTATCTTTTAGCATTGTATCATTGCGACTTTGGGGGTCGGGGGTGATCTATATAAAGTTGTGGAGCTGAAACTTTTGAGTATATTGTCTTGTTAGGAATGAAAACAATCAGTTGCTTCTGGGCATTCGTCATGCTAATCGACCACAAACAGTTATGCCTTCATCAGTTTTGTCAAGTGATAGCATGCACATAGGTCTTCTTGCTGCAGCTGCTCATGCTGCTGCTACTAATAGCCGTTTTACCATATTTTATAACCCAAGGTAGAGTGGTGCATTTGCCGTGTCGGCATCTTCTTACTTTTGCTAAACAATGATAGTTCATATTATTTGATTTCAGGGCAAGTCCTTCTGAATTTGTTATACCATTAGCTAAGTATGTTAAGGCAGTGTATCACACACGTGTTTCTGTGGGCATGCGTTTCCGAATGCTTTTTGAGACAGAAGAGTCAAGTGTTCGCCGGTAGGTTCATGTTATGATTTTCATTATTTGTTTAAATTTTTGAGCATGTACATACATGTGCACCAACAGGTACAGATTGGCACTTTAAAACTTCTGTGCTGCCTTTAGTTATTGATATTTGTACTGTCAAGCAAGTTAGGTTTTCCCCATTATTAATGGTTTCAACTCACATAATGCTTTGCCTTGTTTATTTCCAGATACATGGGCACAATTACTGGCATAAATGATCTGGACCCTGTCCGTTGGCCAAACTCGCATTGGCGTTCTGTGAAGGTAAATATTTTGACAACTGTTGTATTTGATTTTCAATATAGACTGCTCTGTTCTCACAATGCAGCTATTTAAGTTCTATATAACATTGTTGTCTTGCTACTGCTGCAAAGATGATTGCCTGGAATATGTTATACATTTGCTTTTTGCAGAAGTATTATCATAAGCTTGGGGTTTACTGATTCAGGTTGGCTGGGATGAATCAACTGCTGGAGAGAGGCAGCCTAGGGTGTCACTATGGGAGATCGAGCCTCTAACAACATTCCCAATGTATCCAGCCCCTTTTCCACTCAGTTTTAAGCGTCCATGGCCTACAGGATTACCCTCTCTACATGGTACTCCTTTTGATTGCATTTTGTATTTGATAGCCAAGACTATTAGCAGGATGTTTTATTCCGACTGCTTGATATAGTTATTTGAGCAGAAAATCCCTTAATTGTTTTTCATTATTGTACTTCTTCCATCTTACCTTTGTCACAATTTATGTAGGTGGAAAAGATGATGATACCAGTCTGAATTCTCCACTGATGTGGCTTCGAGATGGTGGAAATCCAGGGATCCAATCTTTGAATTTCCAGGGAATTGGTAGTACACCTTGGATGCAACCAAGACTTGATGCTTTGGGACACAGTCGACAGCCTGACATGTACCAGTCAATGGCTGCAGCTGCACTTCAGGAAATGAGGACTTCGGATCCTACAAAACAGGTATTACCAGCTATTCTGCCATTCCCACAACCGCAAAACTTAACTAGCAGACCCACCCCTCTATTACCGAGCCAGATTCTACAGCAAGTGCAACCTCAATCACAACGAAGTTTCCTTCACACCATTCTAGAAAACCAGGTTCCAAGCCAGACTCAGTCTCACTTCTTTCAGCATCAGTTGCAGCAATGCAACTCGTTAGGTGAGCAGCACCAGCATCAACAGATTCAGCAGCAACAAATTCCACAGCAACAGCATTTGCAAATACAACAGCAACATCAGCATCAACAAATGCAACAGAACCACTTGCCTGATCATCAACAAATTCCTAACATAGTGTCAGCCCTGTCTCAGTTTACCTCTGCTTCTCAATCCCAATCTCCTACATTGCAAACATTTTCCTCGTTTTCCCAGCCACAGAACTATCCAGATTCCAATGGTAACTCTGTTTCAACAACTAGCACCTCCCCCTTGCATAATATTTTGCGACCGTTTTCTCCAGAGGACGCATCACACCTTCTTAGTTTGCCAAGAACCACCCCTCTAGGCACTTCTAGTCCCTGGTCATGTAAACGAATTGCAGTTGAGTCAGTTCTCCCATCTGGAGCTCAATGTGTTGTGGCCCATGTGGAACAGTTAGGTTCTACACAGCCTAATCCCTCCCCACAATCTGTAACATTGCCACCTTTTCCAGGAAGAGAATGTTCGGTGGATCAAGATGGTACCACGGATCCCCAAAACAATTTGTTGTTTGGGGTTAACATAGATTCCTCGTCACTTCTAGTGCAGAATGGCATGCCAAGCCTCAGAACTGGTGCCAATGAAAGTGATTCAGCAGCCGTGCCATATGCTGCTTGCAATTTTTTGAGTCCGTCAGGAACTGACTTCCCATTGAATCAAGCATTGACTAGCTCCAGTTGCTTAGATGAATCAGGATTTTTGCAATCCCCTGAGAATGTGGATCAAGTGAACAACCCACAGAGTGGAACCTTTGTGAAGGTGAGTGAATTTCTTTTCAAATGGACAATAGCTGACTTTTCCATTCTCTTTTCTGGATTTTGATTTGCTGCAAAGCATTTCAGATGTTGAACGTTAGATTCATTTTTTTCCCAAATGGCTTGCTTTTTTCTTAAACTATTTCATTTTTTAATCAAGTTAAAGACTTAAAATATTTAACATGTGACTTGGCCTTGCAATGTTACATATGATGGAGATAATAAAGTTTGATAAACAGTTTCAATGTGTTCCTCCCGTTCTCCTCAAGAAAGCTGATATCATACATAGCATGCTTGCATAAAGTCAATATATTATACCTACATGTACATATTACCTCACAGGAAAAAAGAATAAATATATATATATATATATATATATATATATATATATATATATATATATATATATATATATATATATTGGGAAAATGCTGATTTGGGGTTGTCAAGTTTTCTGATTAGTCTGTTTAACATGATTGATGTGTGCTTGTCGACTGAATTTATGGAGTATGCTGTCAATTATCAGCTTTTTGTTTGGAATCTTAGGTTTACAAGTCAGGGTCCTTTGGAAGGTCGCTGGACATCACCAGATTCAGCAGCTACCATGAGCTGCGTGGTGAGCTTGGGCGTCTGTTTGGCCTAGAAAGTCAGCTAGAAGACCCTGTGAGATCAGGCTGGCAGCTTGTATTCGTTGACCGGGAGAATGATGTTCTTCTTGTTGGCGATGATCCCTGGCAGTAAGTGCTTTATGCTCTTGCCCTTTCTATTGGTTAAGATTTCTTCAGGTTCTTTGTTTGGATGATGCTTGTTGCTTATGATTATAGTTGTTTGTTCAAAGTGAAAATCTTCTTAGAACATGGATTGGTATTTTGGTTTGCTTTTGCTTTTCCCAGGAATTCTGCTGCCTTTGCCACATTAGTAAACTAAAATATCTAAATAAATTTCTGTAGTTGTCATTATTATTTAGATTAGATGATTTTTTGAGGTCAGGAAGTGCGAGATACATTGTACTTCAGGATTGTTGTTTCTGACATGTTTATATCCTCTGCACATTTCATTTGGTTGTTCTTCCAGGGAGTTTGTGAACACTGTATATTGCATAAAGATACTTTCACCCCAAGAAGTGCAGCAGATGGGCAAACAAGGTGTTAATCTTCTGAACTCCGCCCCCATCAAAAGGCCCCCAAGCAACAGTTGTGATGGCTATGTGAGCCGGCAGGACTCGAGAAATTTGAGCAGTAGTATCACATCTGTGGGGTCTTTGGATTATTGAAAACCTAGGTCTGCCGAAGTCTGCAAGGCGTCAGCTCATGACAACTCCTTTCTTGTATTTTGCTGCACTTGCTTGTTTTAGAAGCTGGACTGAAGCACCGAGTAAGTCAGCTATGTATGTCTAATAACTGTATCATATGATCTCCCCTCATAACCTTGATATCCATGCAGAGAACTTATTTATCTGAAGACTTGATTCTGTGAATGTAGGCTGTTTCATTAATTAGTCCTGATCCAGGGTATTGGGAACAGACCACTGATTCTTGATCTCCAGAAATCTTAATGATGACATTCCCTTTTACTTTAACCTCATTCCAGTGACATGTTATTCCTTTAGGTGTCAGCTAGATTGTAAAGAGAACTAACCCTTTCAACCAGAAGAGAACCGAACGGCGTCAGCCTCTGCAACTGCTTCAGAAAATGACCTCCAGGGCTGGACCACGCCGATATTCTCAACTCCCTCCATGCGATCGGATCGCTGTCTTCATTTCCGAATTTCCACCCATTCAAGCATGGAAAATTACCACTTCCTTCTTAGGGTCTACGATGCAAATTCCTTCTCTCCATTCTTTTCCCATGCCTGCGTTTCCGTGTGTGTCCTTTTCCAAAGGTAAGCGGCCCCTTTATTTCAATTCAGCTTCTCTGCCTTAGTCGGTGAGTGTGATATTATTATGCTGCTGGAGCCCACCATCTGGAGGATGTGTTTGATAGACTGCAGTGACGCATGGGCCCTTCTCAATGTAAAGTACGAGCATGTGACCTCCACTAACTCGCGTCATTCAGTTCAATGGCACCTTTCCTCTTCCATCAATTTCTGGTGATTCTATGCTGCTTTTGTATCTTTCGCTGGGCCAAAGGCCTCAGATCTGGTATTCTCTCTTTGACTGCACTGTGCTCAAAGTCCCTCAGTTTCATCTACGGCAGTAGTTGGAGCAGCAGCAGCAGCAGCAGCAATTAGTAAAAACTGTTTGCTCGAAGCCTAGGAAGTTGCACTGCATAGTTTCACGGCCGGCCACATTTGACAGCAGCTGTGTCACATATGAAGAGTATGACACTGCAATGGCTGCGAAGCCAAGGAATTTCTTCGACTTTCTGTCTATATGCGCCAAAAACCAGTTGAACAGAGGGCTTAAGCCATGGACTTGGGAGAACAGCTGAAGTGATCATGGATGGGCTGCGGGGTGTGCCTATGTCATAAGATCACTTTCACGTGGAAAATGGAATATGGTTTTGAGCACTGGCGTATCTTGGTTACTTTGGTTGTGATCTTTGAAAAGAGGAGAAGCTGCCCAGGCAGCATGATTACAAATATAACTGACGATATTACCTTTTTACGGGGAAAGTAAGGAATAAAAGCTGTAGATTGTTAGCCTAGATGCATAAATATAATTGATAAATCAATAATTTAATATTTCTAATATTTATAAACAGTAAACAAGAAGAATAAACTAGCAAATTATTTACTTGACAGTAGAATAAGAAAATAAAAAAATAAAAGAAGATGGCCCGTGAATCGAAGCATGTTGACGTGCTGTCATAAAAAAGTTTATGCTCCCCACGTACGGATTCGCCGGCATAGATCTTCTAGAGATACGACGACCCATTATATAACTACATCTTTTTTATCAGTATGCATCCAGGGAAGAAAGAAAATCACGTTCATACTTGTAGATAGTTCAAAAGAAACTTAGAAAAATAATTAAAATTATGAGAAGAAGTGAATAAGAATAAGAGTGAGAAAAGAAATTTTTCATTGTCTTGAAATGATCCCTATAGCCCTTTATATAGACTCAAATGTGTTAAAAGAAGCAGACTCTCCTCTCGCGGATTGATGACGTCTTCTTGTGCTCTTTTAATCCTGTGGTCTGTTGCATCTTGGCCGCCCATACTTCCTTCCTTTTTTGGAGGTTATTCCATGCTTGCTCTTGCGCATGGATGTATGATACTTGTCTTGACCTGCTTCCTTTGGGAATCTTTCTATGTTTGCTTCCTTGCTTATGCATAGAGGTGGGCATTGGGCCGGGCCGCCCATGGCCCTGCACGGCCCGGCACGGCCCGCTTGCTACAGTAACGGGCCGTGCTAGGCACGGCTCATAAAAAGGGGACGAGATGGGTTAAGGATTTCTGGCCCGCAGGCCGAGCCCGGCACGGCTCATAAGGGCCTAGGCTGGCACGATTCGTGGGCCAAGCACGGCACGGCCCGCGGACCAGCCCGGAACGGCTCATAAAGGGTATTTTTCTCCAAGATACCCCTCAAATTAGCCGTTTTATGGCTGTTGGGAGGGGCAAAATGGGTAAAAAGCCACAAATAGCCGTTATGGGCCAAAAAAATAGCTATTATGGGCCCGGCATGGCCCGCCACCCCACGGGCCTAGGGCCGTGCCGGGCTTAGTCTTTAGGTTAAGCGGTTTAGTAACAGGCCGGGCCAGGCACGACTCGTTTGGTCTGTGGCCCGGTGGGCCGGGACCGGGCCAGGCCCGGCACGGCCCGATGCCCATCTCTACTTATGCATGGATGCTTGACACTTAGCCGTTGACGAAGTCAAAGCAGATGCAGGCCAAAAGAAGCAGAAAGCCCGTTGACGCAGAATTTGAATTCAAATTTTGAATTTGAATTCTAATTTTGAATTTAGAGGAAATTCCCCACATAAATAATTTAATTTAAAATATTTAATTTAATTTAACAATCCCCCACATAAATTAAATATTTAAATAATTTAAAAATCAAAATAAAGTGCTGAGTATCTTATATTATGTAATAGGTGTAGGTACCTTTCGGTTTAAACCTCCACTTAGTAACAATTGATTATCTCTGTGGAGCCAAGATGGACTATGCCTTGAACCTTGGTCCATAGCTCAGATTTCATCAACAGCACACATAATATAGCATGAACAATGCTCGAAGCGGGTTTGCACCTTACGACCATGTGCATGTATCCCTTCATGTGTGTTATTGGGGAATAGCCCGCTTTCCACAGTTGTGGCTTCACGACTACACACATATAGGTTAATCCTCAAAAGGGTACAAGCAAGTAGGTACCTTGTCTCATGGGTCTCGGATTCATTAAGAGTAAAAACTCAACCTAAGATTGTGCATGCAATATGTGGCAGAATGTATAATAAATGTTGTAATTTAAAATCTAGTGCTACCATTACATAAACTTTTCTGGATTGTTAGCCTAGATGCACAAATATAATTGATAAATCAATAATTCAATGTTTCTAATATTTATAAATAGTAAACAAGAAGAATAAACTAGCAAATTATTTACTTGACAATAAAATAAGAAAATAAAGAAATGAAAAAAATGGCCTTTGGATCGAAGCACGTTGGCGCGCTATCTTAGAAAAGTTTATGCCCCCCATGCACGGGTCCGCTGGCATAGATTTTCTAGAGATACGATGACCTAGTATAGAACCACGTTTTTCCCATCAGTACACCTCCAGAGAAGAAAGAAGGGCATGTTCATGCTTGCAGATAGCTCAAAAGAAACATAGAAAAATAATTGAAATTATGAGGAGAAGTGAATAAGAACAAGAGGAAGAAGAGGAATTTTTCATTGTCTTGAAATGATCCCTAGAGCCTTTTATATAGGCTCAGGCACGTCAAAAGAAGCACTCTCCTTCCGTGGATTGATGACATATCTTCTTGTGCTCCTTTGATCCTGTGGCCTGTTGCATCTTAGCCGCCCACCTTCTTTGGGGGCTATTTCATGCTTGCTCCTGCGCGTGGATGCATGACACCTGTCTTGGCTTGCTTTCTTTGGGGATCTTTCCATGTTTGCTCCCTTGCTTGCGTGCGGATGCTTGACACTTGGCCGTTAACCAAGTCAAAGCAGACGCAGGCCAAAAGAAGCAGAAAGTCCGTTGATGCGGAATTTGAATTCAAACTTTAAATTTGGAGGAAAGGTTTAAAATATTTAATTTAATTCAATATAGATGAAACTTAGCCCTGGCTAAAATTAACTTGTTTTTCTTTTTCAAATTACTTATTATATCATCAGAGTAAAGGTACACTTACAGCAGTCAATAAAGGCTGTTAAAGTGTAGTAAACACTAGGTTTAACCAGCTAAACGAACGAAGGTCCATTGTAATGTGTGATTTGTACCAAAAAGGGGCCGCCAAATGTGGTTCTAGATCACAGGGTACCCCAAGCTCCACCCATGAAAGGTTTGGTACCTCCTCAAGGAGGATGTCTGAGAGGTGGGCCTAATTTGCGTATCTTCCAGCATGGGAAAGGCCTACGTGCTTCATGTTACTCAAAATGTGAAAAAGTAACATAAAAAAGGATTCACGAGCCGTTAATTAAAAAGCAATTAAAAAAAGGTTTCTCCCGCTTGTTTTTTCTTGACCGTCCATAAGTTTTGGTTGGAAGGTTGAGATCTCGTATGTTACATGCCTCATAAGTTTTCGGCCGGCCAGAGTAAGCCGGGCTGGACTTGGAATCTTACATCCTTGCCTAACTTCACGGTATATATAATTGATAATATTTTATGTAATAAATGTTATATTATTAATTTGTTTATTTTAAACGTAAAAGTGAAAAAGGAAAATTATGGCGAGATCCTTTCAAGTTTGGGTGCGAATATCTTTGACCTTAAAACTTCAAAATTTTTCAACGAGCCACCATATCTAATTTTAGGTTCCAACGTAGCCCGGCCATCTATGTCCTAACACCTTTAACGGATTGTGGAAAATGACTAAAATACCATCTAGCTTCCAGAAGAATTGGCAATGAAGGGAAACTATTTTGGGATAAATCTTGGCCAAGCTTTTGATCTAATCCCTCTTTCCCCTCCCATCTCCTCCCTGATTCCAGTGTAATCGAAGCCCTAATTGACTTCATTTTCCATCTCCACGAGCGCAGAAGGAGTCAATGATGTTGAATTCCTCACCAGCTAGTGCACGAGCATGCTCAAGTTAGCGGCACTCATAGGACATCATTTAGGTAAGTCTCAAGTAGGGCTTTTGTATTTCCCATTTAAATTTTGTTTGTGTTTGATAATGCTAGCTATTTTATGATTCGGGGTTCCAAATGAATGTTGCTTGGGTTAGGGATCGTGGTAGAATATTCTTTATGGTTTTGTGCTTTAAATTACTATGTGATGTAGAGTGTATTTAAGTCTAACGACCAGCTTCCATGTGGAACCAAAAGCATAAAATAATGGCAATGGGCAATTGCATCTACTTCTTCTAAGAATCTGATAAGATTCTTTCTTTAGTATTTTAGTCCGCCCAAGATAACCCATTGCAGCCGTCCAAGCTTTGTTTAATATTATCTGCAGACTAGCCGACCGGAAGGCAATGTGCTGGTAAATATGGGATCTATGAGTTATGCCGACAATGTTGTTACCTATGCTTTAGTTAATCGTAAGCGAACTCTAGAACCAACCATGGATTTCAGCCATCTAGATCAATCATGGATTTTAGCCATCTAGATCCATGATTAAGTGCGAGCAAAAACGGTTGGGGAAAAAATGGATTGCCCAAAACATGTGGATACATCGTCGGTACGTGATGACGAGCGCAACGGCAGCAACCCTCAAGGCGCCCGACCTCGAGGCGCCCGACCTTAGCACGCCAGACCTCAGAGCTCGCTGCCTTGCAGCCTTATTCTTGGTTACGTTGAGCCCGATCGACCTCAAGCCCAAAGGAGACTCAGCTAAAGGATGAAGTAGACCTCTCCACTCCACCGGAAATCAAGCCTCGCTCCTCCTCATCTGAGATCCAATCCTGCGATCTCCGCCCTAGCGACTGTCAACGATTAAATGCGCACGATCTCAAAAGACCTCCAGCCATGCCATCCACAGCAACTTATTAATTCACACGATCTCGTCCAATCATCCACAGCAACTCATTAATTCATATGATCACGTCCAATCATGACGACAACTCATTAATTCGCACAGTCACGTCCAGTCACAGGTAACCCCTACACCCCTCTTATAAAAGGGAGACCTTTTCTTCTGAGAAGGGGATCTTTTGGATGCAATCTCTCTCTCTTTCTCCACAAAAAAATTTCCTCTGACTTAAGCATCGGAGGGCCGGCGCTGGAAACTCCGGCCACCGGCTTCTTGCAGGCCCCCAGAGGACGCAGCCCGTCGACGCACCACCTGTCGGAGCTTCTCCTCCTCAGCCCGCGGTCGCCCCCGGGTCCAATTTCCAGTAACAGTTGGCGCTAGAGGAAGGGCCCGAGTCGTGACCATGAAGCTAAGGAGTAAAGGAGCCTCCAACACCTCTCGGCGTCGCACGCTAAGTCCTGGCCACTCAGTCCATAATCCACCACCAAGACCTCCGACGAATCCAGCACCCCAAGTCCAGCCGGAACATTTCAACACACTGGAGCAGCAAGTCCAGGCCCTGGCAGCAGCAGTCCAAGGCCTACAATGCATGGAGGCCCCTCTTGTGCCACCTCCACAGATTCCGGTCCGATCGGCACTCCTTCCAAATGGACCGGTGTTCCAAGGCCAAGGTCCCCATGACTCTTTGAGGGTCGACCATGAAGGATGGCGCTGTTACCAGGATTCAACCCGAGCGTCTCCCCGGAGGGAGCCGCTAGGGAAGAACCAGGATAAAAGGCCCCAACTCTCGGAGGCTGAGTCGGCCCCGGATCAACCGGTATTGGGGCAGACCGCCGTGATAGTCTCCCAAGGCGGAGAACTCGACAAGAAGGTCGAAAAACTCGAGCATCAGATCGAGGCGCTCCAGGACTGGAAGGCAAGGCGTGAGGGTGATTTTGAGTTCACTACCAAATCACCCTTCTCCCGCCAGATTGAGGACGAATCAGTCCCGCCGAGGTACAAAATGCCTCAGATAGAGCTTTACAACGGGACCACCGACCTCCTAGACCACTTGGAGAGCTATCTGTTAGATGTATGCCCTAGAAGCCAATCTGGCTGACACATTGTTAATTCTAGGACATAATTTTGTACTTGACTATTTATTATTGAATAAATAAAAGGCATCTTTTTCATTCATATTGTTTATGTGTCTATGAATCATCCAAGAATTAATAAGATGATGATGCATATTCTTAAGAGTTAAGAATTTGAGCCATGCATCATTGGTGATTAATTTCTAAAATACTCCTGATCAATGGATCATCACGAGGACGGTGATCGATCCGATGAGATCAGTGCACACATTGCTTTCCTTATGGATGGACGAGACTCGAGTCCACGGTGTGGCGACACTGAAGTAATAGTGCAGGTGCTTGTTAAAGAACAAGGGTACTGAGCGTGACCAAGATAAGAAGTCACTTGGATGTCTATCCACTCGTTAGTGACTTGCTTGATATTGCAGTAGTGTGACTGATCCTTTGATCTGCGGTGCTTCGGCTACTCACAGTGAGATTATTGTAGTTTGACTGCACGTATACATGGTCTCTAGACATATGGATCCATGCAGTGTAGATTGGCTGCAGTAGGTTCACTGTAGGAGTAGGGTATGCACCTATATGAAATCTATCGACCTTGGTAGATAAGGAGAGATCCTATGTGATTTATAAGACTGAGTTCGTAAGACCTCGGCCGGGGCAGTATGCATAGTGGAGAAAAAGTTTTCCACTCTCGAACTTAAGTCGAATAAATCTTGACATATGATAGATAATGGGGTTTGACGAGTTGTCCATGACCTCCATCCTGTAGGGATCTACGATAGTTGGACTGTATCATACGATAACTGTACCTAGAGGTTCATCATTCCATTCTGCTGGGTAGCCACTACATGCTGCTAGGTATCACTGGTGGATGGTGAGACTCACAGAGAATATCTTGATGATCGATAAACCCTAATGAGTTAAGTTGGAACTGTTCCAACCCATTGAAAGGAGTTTTCAATGATATTGTAATAGAGATCGCAATATATCTCACTACCAGTCAGAATAGAACCTATGGGGTCACACACACTAGATGTATTGACCGATCCGATGGTTGAAAAGTGATTATGAATCACGAGTAATCAATTTGATTGATAATTAGTAGAAGAAGGAACAATGGGAATTGATTAATTAGACTTTAAAAACAAATCCTACTTGGAGTAGGATTCCAAGAGTCCTAATTGGATTAGGACTGGGAGTCCTACTTGGAGTAGGACTAGGAGTCCTACTTGGAGTAGGATTCCTACAATCCTAATTGGATTAGAATTTTGAATTCAATTTGGATTTCTACTTAGAATAGAATTCCTAGAAGTCTTAATTGGATTAGGATTTCGGATTCAAATCAGAGTCCTAATTGGATTAGGACTAAAATTAAATAAGTCCTAATTGGATTAGATTTCTTCAGTCCTAAATTAATTATTAATCTAATGAATCAAGATGACTCCTAATTAGATTAGGATTGAAGGTTTCAATTGAGTCATGATTCATTGAGTTCTAATTGGATTAGGACTTATCTTGATTAAACCCAATTGGTTCACCCTTAGACTAAGCCTAATTAGATTAGGACTTAGCTATTAGGAGGCCCCCTAATCCTCCTTAGAGGAGGACTAGGACTAACCAAGAGGAGGGCCGTATGGCCCCTCCTCCTTCTATTTTTTGGTGCGGCAAGACAAGAGGGGCCGACGCCCCTCTTGGAAATCATTCAAGGAGCTCCTAAAAGTTAGGAGCTCCACTTGCTTTATAAAGGGGTATGGGAGGCACCTAGGGCATTCAATAGAAGTCCTCCTTATGGCCGTACGCCTCCCTCTCCCCTTTTCTTGGTTCAGCCGCAAGCAAGAAGAGGAAAAGAAAGAAGCTTGGCGGCCTCCTCCCTCCTCCTTTGCTTCATCCAACGCAAGGGAAAGAAAAGGGCTGCAAAGTGCTTTGGTTCTTCTTCAAGATCCCTCCTTCTTCTTCCTCCTCCCAAGCACATTCAAGAGTTGAAAGAAAGGAAGGAAATCAGCCATCTAAAGTAGTCTCTGCAAGGGAGCTAGCACCCCAGGGAGACGAGGAAGTTTTGATCGGTCCTTTGCTCCGTATGGATACCCGTAGAGGCCGGATGCGTGTGCGGCTTCAAGCGAGCCTTCTTTCAAAACCACGATCATCAGTTTGCGGTGATCATCTACCCACACAAGGTGAAGATCTGATCTTCATAATTAGTTTAAAAGTTTTTAATTCTAATCTATCTACGAACGGTTTTTGAACAACGTTCGTAGGATGAACGTCGATCCCGCGCATGCCTCTTCCACTACATCTGAAATTTTTTTAATTTTCTACGGCATGGGCGGGTTCCCAACACTATCGAGCTCTTATGGCATTGCAGGGGTCCTCGAAGGCTGTGCTCTGCAAGACTTTCCATGCAACCCTCCGAGGAATGGCTCGGCTCTGGTTCTCAGGCCTGAAGCCGAGCACTGTGTCCTCCTTCGAGTAACTTGGCAGGCAGTTTGCTGCCAACTTTACTGCCAGTCGACGCCAGCGGCGAACGTCGGACTCTCTCCTCGATATCAAGCAAAAGGAGGGAGAGTCCCTTAAAGACTACATCGACCATTTCACCGCTGCAACCTGGGAGGTCCGCGAGCTCGATCAGTCGATCTCCATGTCCGCGCTGAAGACAGGAGCTCGATCCTACAGGTTTCTCTTCTCCATCGAGAAGAATTTTTCCGTCGACTTCACCGAGATGCTGGCCCGAGCTCGGAAATATACAAAGACCGAGGAGGCCATCGCCTCCAGGCGGGGTGCGGCCGAGTAGGCCCTAAAAGGGTAGAAAAGGTGCCGCAAGGAGCGCGGTCGCCCGAGAAGTCGGTCTTCCCGCCGAGAGAAGAACCTGCCTCGTTTGAGGACTCCGCCTCGCCAGTAGGCGTAGCCCGACCGAGATCCTCTCCTCGGCGGAGATCTCCACCTCGACCACGGATGCCCCCGGAAAGGTATGGGAACTATATTCCTCTCAATGCACCCCGGGCAGAGATCCTCATGGAGATAGAGGGCCGAGACTATTTCCGACTTCTACACCCGATGAGGAAGTCAGAAATCCAGCGGCACTCCACGAAGTATTGTTGCTTCCACCGAGACCATGGACATGACATAGAGGAGTGCTTCCGACTCCGAGACGAGATCGAGACACTCATTCGCCGGAGGGTGCTCAACCGGTTCGTGCAGAACCAGCATAATGAAAGGAGGCCGGTAGAGAACGCTGCACCGCCCGAAGATCAAAATAACAACAGGCCCATCGCTGGCACCATCAATACTATAGGGAGAGTCCCGGCTGAAGGGAGCTTGGCTGAACAACTGACCGGGAGAAGAGCCTCTCCAAAGCGCCAACGCACCTCTGAAGCCATCTCGTTCTCGGACGAGGACTTAAAAGAAGTTGAGTCTCCTCATGATGACGCTATGGTCATCTCCATGGTCATGAATAAATTTGATGTAAAGAGTATTTTGGTTGATAATGGAAGCTCGGCGAATATTTTGTATTATGATGCTTTCCAAAGAATGGGGATGACAGAAAGTCAACTCTGGAGAATGAATGCTCCGCTGGTCGGGTTCACCGGAGATTCTGTCCCGATTGAAGGTGTGATCAGCCTACCTATTACCGTCGGGCTCGCCCCTCGGAAAAGTACCGTGAGGACGGACTTCCTCATGGTCCGCCTGCCCTCGGTCTACAACGCCATCTTTGGGTCAATGCTCTCCGAGCTGTAGTCTTGATATACCATCTGCTTGTGTGGTTTCCTACTGAACGAGGAGTAGGCGAGATTCGTGGGGACCAGATGACAGCCAAACAATGCTACATGGCGACCCTCAAAGCAAAGCAACCGGCCAAAACGCCAAGCGGAGCATAACAATCAACCGATGCATCAGCTCAAGCTTCGGATCAGGTGCTGCCCATCGAGACCCTGGAGGTACAAGATTGATCGTCCGATTCCTGTCTAACTAAAAATATGCTAAACAGATCGTTGTTAGAACCGACAAACAAAGTTTAATTTAATTTCTCTTACCTTTCCTACTCGAAGAATAGCGGTTGTAAGAGGTCGATCCACAGGGAGGCGATTGGAGTTGCATAAAAATTAAAACGTTCACTTGGATTTGAAATTGATTTTTGAATGATCAAAGAAAAACATTACGTCGAGGATGTTGAATGTTTTCTAATTGAAAATAAACAAAGGGAAGAAGGAAAACTTTGCAATTGAAATTGGATGCAGAGTAGGGGTCGATTTCTAAAGACAGATTATGAATTAAAATCGCCAGTTGAACAGCAAAAATAAATTTCAGAGTTATCTTAAAACTAAAAATTTCAGAATATATAAAATAAATTGCGGAG
This sequence comes from Phoenix dactylifera, assembly GCF_009389715.1. Taxonomy (NCBI): domain Eukaryota; kingdom Viridiplantae; phylum Streptophyta; class Magnoliopsida; order Arecales; family Arecaceae; genus Phoenix; species Phoenix dactylifera. The sequence goes on along the minus strand of NW_024068112.1, from coordinate 94,953 downwards.
ACTAAACCAAACCTAGAGCACGGATTTCATAAAAGAAAATTGATAGATTGTATATTAAGCAAATATTAAACCAAACCTAAAACACGGATTTCATAAAAGAAAATTGATTACAAGAACATAAAAGAAAATCCTTAAAATAAAAGGAACCAACAACTTGGCTGAACACTATAAAGAAAATATTAAAATAATATTTTCTTCTTCCTTCTTCTCGGAAAACAGGGCTTCTCCTCTGTTTTTGGACAAAAACCAGCCGACTCCTCCTTCCTTCTTCTTCTTTGGACCCGACCTCAACCGAGCTCTTCAAGCTCTCGCCCCCTCCCCCTGGTTCTTGGCCTCAACCCCCAACCGAGCACACCTCCCCTTCCCTCTTCCTCCTTCTCCTCTTATAGCCGCGGACGGACGCCTGATGCGGAAGGGAGATGGCAGACGCGGTGAGGACGCGGGGAGGAGTCGATCACGGACGAGATCCGGGCGCTGGGAGCAGGCTGGATCGCTGATCACGGCCGGAAGCTTCGTGGACGGCTGCTGGGAGAAGAATGCGGAGGAGTGGATCACGGCTGGGGCTTCCTTCTTCAGGTGCTGGGAGGAGCTGGATGCGGTGCGGGATGCGGTGAGATGGACGGCTGCGAGGCGGAGGAGGAGCGATCTTGGCGTGATCCGTGGAGGAGATTGAAAGGAGCTAGATTGTTGCAGCTTTGCTGGGAGGCACGGATGCGTGATTCCTTCTTTGGGCGCCGGATTTGGGGCGTTCATGGCATGGGAGAGCTGGCAGCGACGGGAGAAGAGGAAGAATTTGGCTGGGATGCTTGCAGTCGGAAGGAAAGGCTGAAGCCGGAAGAGCTGAGATGCTACGATTGCGGAGGATCTTCTCTGCTTCGGCTGGGCTTGATCTTCGGGATCACACGCGGAAGAGGAAGGAAGCGCGTGGGATGAGCTGGTGGTGCGTGGATTCGGGACGATGGGATTCCGGGCGTTGCTGGCACGGTGAGAACGTCCTTCTTTGGTTGCTGGGAAGGAGCGGAAGGTGGTCATCCGGGATGCTGAAATGGAAGGTGGGAACGGCTTGCATCAAAGGATTCCGGGAGGTGGGGACGCGGTGGCTTGGATTTTTCTTTCCCTCGTAAGATGGGAGCTGGGAGACACCAAGTTCTGTCCAATTAGTCATATAAAAAAAATAGTATGATATGAAATTTGGCTTGTAGACGGGTCATCTATCCTGGCTGGAGGCCAAGTGCAATTCTTTCAAGTCATGGGTCACCCAGCACCTTATAGTTATGATATAGCCAATTTAGATTTGCCCAAAATTATTTTCAAAAAAACACAAAAGAAATGGACCCGATTCGGACCCAAACCCGACTTGGACCCGACCCGATCTTCAACCGGGTCAGATCTGGGAAGGGATCCTTTTTTAGTCAAATTTGTACTTAATGTGCATTTTATCTCTAATTTATGAAAATCTGTGCCAAACCTAAATATAATATTAATTCCGTGAATTTATCATTATCGGTTAGCAATAATACTAATTTAGGTGACATGTAGGTCGCACTTTTGTGCTCTCATCACACCCCCAACTAGCTTATTGCTAGTCTCTAGCAATTTAGTGTGAAAATGATAAAATGAGAGTGCAAAAGTGTAATTTATTATTAAAAAAAAATAGTAAGATAAATACTCATTTTCGTAGAGCATTACGATTGCACTTAGCACGTGCAACAAGCCTTTAAACCCCTAGGTTATCCTAGTGGACGAGTGTTGTCTCATGAGGGTTTGCAGTGAAGTTACCCACAAACTTCAATCCCAAAATAAAATTTATTTTATGAAATGAAAGTCTAATTTCAAGTACATAACTGATAAGAATTTCAAAAGCACACAAGGTTTTAATTACTAAGTAGCCCAAATTCTAGGTTAGTATGCAATTTAAGTTGAAGTCATTAAGTTTTCCGTTAGGGAGTTGTAAAACTTATTTATACTTGAGTGCTCAGTGAAGTTTGGACCATGCACAAGCTAAGGTTTTGGATCTCCAAAATATCGCTAATATTAGTAGTTTCCAAGAATTGGTCGGACAAGACCTATTTGCTGATTCAAAATCATCTTTTCTGCAGGATTTCGAGAGCTGTGGATGTTTACTTTAATACCTCATGGGCTTTATATGTAATATTCCAGTTTACTCGAATTTTTACAACGACGGCTTTCACACTATTGTCTTTTTTAAGGTCAATATACATTTTTTTGTTTTTCATTTTTTTTTCCTTCTCTCTTTTTTTTCTTTTTTTTTTTTCTTTTTCTTTTTTTTTTTGAAAGAGAAATGATAATGTATATATTGTGCACTTTTACTCCTGTGATGATTCCTCCATGTAGCGAGCAATTAGTCGACAATTCCCACACCAGTTGGCATGAGGTGTCGGGCATCAAGACTCCCCTACGGACCTATGCTCAGGTTCCTCATCACAAGCCCGCTGACCTTTGACAATAGGTAGCCCTTTTCGATGTACCTGACTAAATCCACCAATTTTTTTTTTTTTGGATCAGAAAAAGATGGTTCATCAGGATTCGAGGTTGCTACCATATTCTCAACACAATGTCGAACCTATACCTTAGAAAATGCAGGCCAGATGTGTTGTGAAATTCAAAGCACTAATTAGCTTACAACTCACTAAAAGGAACTTAATAAAAAGAACTCACTTTGCACTACTTCCAACTAGTCATTGGGCTCTTAGATTTTATATACCTTGTGTGTTGTATATTTTTTTTATTTTAACTAAAAACTTTTTTTTTATTTTTATAAAATTCCAAATGCTTAAAAATACCCCCAAACCTACATCTAACATTGTCCTCAATGTTAAAGAAAATTTAAAGCAGTAAGAGGACAGAGGAGAGGTTACCTGATATGGGTGGGTAAATTGAAAATTGGGGCAAAATCCCCCAAACCTGCATGTTAGTATATTTTTTTTTTATAGAAGATATTTATATGTTGGGTTGCCTCCCAAGAGCGCTAAGTTTTATGTCTTCAGCCAGACAAAATGTAAATCTCCTTTTTTTTTCAACCATTATCTAAGAATGGTTTTGGAAGAGTCCGATGAAGAACAGTCGGCTGATGACGATCTATGCTCATAAGGGAACAGAACTAAGAGGCGCATGCTTGACCCCTTCCTCGGAATGGGCAAGGTAAGCTTCTAAAGGGTCCTTATTATAAGTTTGTAAGAAAGTCTCCTGAACCAGACTTTCAATCATGTCAACTTCATTGATTTCTTTGTCGTCCGGTGGTTGTTTACTTATGTTGAAGACATTAAGCTCGACTTTCATGTTGCCAAAAGATAACTTCAGCATCCCATTTCGACAGTTGATCACAGCATTTGCTGTGGCTAAGAAAGGTCTACCTAAAATTATAGGTGTGTGACTATCTGGATGTATTGCAGGTTCAGTCTCAAGGATAACGAAGTCCATAGGATAGTAAAACTCATTTACTTTCACTATTACATCCTCTACAATCCCCTTGGGGTACTTCACTGTCCTATCTGCTAAGGAAAGGATAATATTTGTAGGCTTTAATTCTTCCAAACCTAATTTTTGGTACACATAGTAGGGAAGTAGGTTTACACTGGCTCCTAAATCTAATAGAGCTCTCTGGATGATCGTCTCTCCTATTTTTATTTCAATAGTTGGGCAACCAGGGTCTTTGAATTTTGGGGTAATCTGTTGTTGAATGAGAGATGAGGCTTGTGCAGCCATAACAGCTTGCTTAGGAATACTTGTTTTTCTTTTGACCGTGGTGAGGTCTTTCAAGAATTTTGTATAGGAGGGAATTTGTCGTATGGCATCGAGGAAAGGTATATTTATTTGAACAGTTTTAAAGACTTCCATTATTTCATCAAAGTTAGATTGTTTCTTGGAGTCCCGAAGTCTACTAGGAAAGGGAACCTTAGGTTTGTATGTTTCTATGGGTTCTTCCTTTTTGTCTGATTTATCCTGTTCTTGACCTTTCTTCTGAATAGGATTCTTATCGGATTCAGTTTTATTTTCTTTTTCATGTTCAGAAAGTTGGACTTTATTGTCCACTTGCTTGCCAGACCTTAAAGTGGTAATTGCCTGGACTTCATAGGTCGGATTTTCATTAGAATTGATTTGATACTGACCTATCTGACCTTGATTTTGTTGTTTACTAGGGTTAGGCACTGGTTGACTAGGTAGTTCTCCTCTCTTCCTATCCCCTAGAGAGTTTGCTATTTGGCTTAGACTAACCTCAAGTTTTGCAATTGCTTGAGCATGGAATTGGTTAGTCTGGGCTTGGGCTGTATTGGTCTGTTGTTGTTGCTTGATAAAATCTTGTTGTTGTTTCATCATATTAGCCATCATGGTTTCTAATGGTGAAGATTGCTGTGGGATAGGAGCATTATAAGGAGGTACAGATGGAACCAAAGGTTGGTTCATTTGTGATGGACCTATCCTGGGGAAGTTGTTCTGAAAACCTGGTGGACCACCTTGATGCTGAATAGGTTCATTCTGCTTGTATGAGAAATTTAGGTGGAACCTATTATCAGGGTGGTAAACTGGGCTGAATGAATTGGGAGTGGGCTTCTTAAAGGCACTATATGAATTTAGAGCATTTGCTTGCTCGGCCTTTATGGTGGGCAGATTAGGGCAGCACTCCACTAGATGCTCAGGACTGTTACACAAAACACACAAACTATATGACTCGTGATCCACTTTCATGACGGGATTTGACTCTTTGTATGAACTCGAACTAGTGGAAACAGTGAAAGCATCAAACTTTTTACTTAAGTTGTTCATTTCAGTCACCAGATTGGACATGACATTTTTGAGTTCTGGGTCTGCTTTCATTTCATAATTACCTGGTTTTCTAGACCCGAACTCATCTCTATTTACTTCCTCACCATAGCTACTCCAATTTTGGGCATTTTCAGCTAAGTCAACAAGAAATTCATAGGCTTGATTCGGGGTTTGGTTCATGAACCTACCCTTGTGCATGGACTCAATCATGTTTCTATGTGCTGGAGGTAGTCCTTTATAAAAGAAGTGGACCAGATCAGCCTTATCAAGCCCATGGTGTGGGCATTTGACCAACAAGTCATGGAATCTTTCTCAAAGTTGGGAAAATTCCTCCTCAGATTTGCCTCTAAAAGTTCTTATGGCATCCTTAATTTTTTCAGTCTTTATCATAGGATAGAACTTAGCCATGAACTTCTTAGATAGTTGTTCCCATGATGTGATGGAATTTGAAGCAAGGGAATACAGCCATGCAGTAGCACGATCCTCTAAAGTCATGGGAAACAACCTTAATTTAATACCCTCTTCATCTAAGTTTTGGTTTCTAAACGTTTGACAGATTGTCAAAAATTTGTTCAGATGAATGTAGGGTTGTTCACTCTCGAACCCATGAAACTTGGGTAACATGTTTATTGTTGCAGCCCAAATCTCGAATTGGGCTGCATTATTGATTGGTAATACTATGCAAGTAGGGGGACTAGCAGATGCGGGTGCGAATAATTCATTCAGGGTTCTAATATGTTCACCCATTGTAGAGATCGACAGTTGGTTTACAGTTCGCAGGTTATGATGAAAAGTTCTGTCAATCTCAGGATCAAATGGGGTTAACTTATCCCTTAATGACCTTCTACCATGCATACATTTTCCACAACTTAATTAGACTCAATTTTTTTTTAAACGAAATCCTAAAAGATAAGAAGAAGGGCTAGACCAAGATGACCACAATCAACACTACACAACAATTTGACCCTATTAGTCTTAGAGCTAAGTGAGGTTTAGTAGGTTCTTAAATCTAGTTGCATAGAGACTTATCAGGTTAAAAAAGTTCCTGAAATTCTCTCTAGATTAGACAGCTCCTAATCTCCCTTTCAGATTAAGCTTGAGCTTACCAGTTAAGTGATCCAGTAACCAGTGACTAGAAAAGTCCCGGGGTGTGCAGTGGTGCCAGAAGGGATACACCGATACCACAATACCCGTAACAGTTCTCACTGTTGTAAAACTTTCCTAGACATCACCAATTACTAAATTCTCACTGGAGTGGCTTTCAGCCGCTTCTTTCCAAGAGCCTAATTGAGCTCGAAAACCCTAAGGCCAACGTCTAATTTGATTTTAATTTAATTTAGCTTAGGATAAGTATGCAAGGTGTGATTTTTGGGCTAAGGACAGGTAATGACTTTCCGACCTTATCTTTTTAATGGGTTTTGCCCTTAATTACTTTATGCAAATGCTTAATACTCAATGCAGCAAATAATCAATATTTTTTTTTAAAGTTTATGCAATGTCATTAGGTTGTACTGATTAAATGAGCAAGCATTTTTTTTTATTTTTCTTAATTTTTAATTTTAATTTTATGTTGTTTTTTTTTAATTTTTAATATAGGAATAACTTGAATGCAAACTAAAACTAATCCTTATGCGTCAGTCAATCTCCGAATGCCCGTTGAATAAGCTCTGGAGATTACTCCGTGAGGAGTCCCAATAGAGGTATGATCACCTCGGAGGATTGCACCCTATCAATTACTAGCAAAAATAATATTTTTTTTGAATTTAATTAATTTTTTTTTTACTTTTTTTTTTAAATTTAAATTTCAAATTTTGAATCACAGAATTCAAATTTTGAATTTAAATTTTTGAATTCTTGAATTTTTTTTTAAATTTTTTTTTACTTTCTTTTTTAGAAAACTTTAATTACGAATTTCAAATTTCAGAATTTAATAACTACGAAATTACTAACTAAAATAATCAAAATAAGGAAAATTAATAAAAATAAAAACTTACTACCGGAGTGCGTTCACTCCGGGCTTCCAAAATCCAATTTGATCTTCGTGATCGTTCTTACTTCTCGATTTGCCTCCCCGGCAACGGCGCCAAAATTTTGATTGTCCGATTCCTGTCTAACTAAAAATATGCTAAACAGATCGTTGTTAGAACCGACAAACAAAGTTTAATTTAATTTCTCTTACCTTTCCTACTCGAAGAATAGCGGTTGTAAGAAGTCGATCCACAGGGAGGCGATTGAAGTTGCATAAAAATTAAAACGTTCACTTGGATTTGAAATTGATTTTTGAATGATCAAAGAAAAACATTACGTCGAGGATGTTGAATGTTTTCTAATTGAAAATAAACAAAGGGAAGAAGGAAAACTTTGCAATTGAAATTGGATGCAGAGTAGGGGTCGATTTCTAAAGACAGATTATGAATTAAAATCGCCAGTTGAACAGCAAAAATAAATTTCAGAGTTATCTTAAAACTAAAAATTTTAGAATATATAAAATAAATTGCGGAGACTAAACCAAACCTAGAGCACGGATTTCATAAAAGAAAATTGATAGATTGTATATTAAGCAAATATTAAACCAAACCTAAAACACGGATTTCATAAAAAAAATTGATTACAAGAACATAAAAGAAAATCCTTGAAATAAAAGGAACCAACAACTCGGCTGAACACTATAAAGAAAATATTAAAATAATATTTTCTTCTTCCTTCTTCTCGGAAAACAGGGCTTCTCCTCTGTTTTTGGACAAAAACCAGCCGACTCCTCCTTCCTTCTTCTTCTTTGGACCCGACCTCAACCGAGCTCTTCAAGCTCTCGCCCCCTCCCCCCTGGTTCTTGGCCTCAACCCCCAACCGAGCACACCTCCCCTTCCCTCTTCCTCCTTCTCCTCTTATAGCCGCGGACGGACGCCTGATGCGGAAGGGAGATGGCAGACGCGGTGAGGACGCGGGGAGGAGTCGATCACGGACGAGATCCGGGCGCTGGGAGCAGGCTGGATCGCTGATCACGGCCGGAAGCTTCGTGGACGGCTGCTGGGAGAAGAATGCGGAGGAGTGGATCACGGCTGGGGCTTCCTTCTTCGGGTGCTGGGAGGAGCTGGATGCGGTGCGGGATGCGGTGAGATGGACGGCTGCGAGGCGGAGGAGGAGCGATCTTGGCGTGATTCGTGGAGGAGATTGAAAGGAGCTGGATTGTTGCAGCTTCGCTGGGAGGCACGGATGCGTGATTCCTTCTTTGGGTGCTGGATTTGGGGCGTTCATGGCATGGGAGAGCTGGCAGCGACGGGAGAAGAGGAAGAATTTGGCTGGGATGCTTGCAGTCGGAAGGAAAGGCTGAAGCCGGAAGAGCTGAGATGCTACGATTGCGGAGGATCTTCTCTGCTTCGGCTGGGCTTGATCTTCGGGATCACACGCGGAAGAGGAAGGAAGCGCGTGGGATGAGCTGGTGGTGCGTGGATTCGGGACGATGGGATTCCGGGCGTTGCTGGCACGGTGAGAACGTCCTTCTTTGGTTGCTGGGAAGGAGCGGAAGGTGGTCATCCGGGATGCTGAAATGGAAGGTGGGAACGGCTTGCATCAAAGGATTCCGGGAGGTGGGGACGCGGTGGCTTGGATTTTCCTTTCCCTCGTAAGATGGGAGCTGGGAGACACCAAGTTCTGTCCAATTAGTCATATAAAAAAAATAGTATGATATGAAATTTGGCTTGTAGACGGGTCATCTATCCTGGCTGGAGGTCAAGTGCAATTCTTTCAAGTCATGGGTCACCCAGCACCTTATAGTTATGATATAGCCAATTTAGATTTGCCCAAAATTATTTTCAAAAAAACACAAAAGAAATGGACCCGATTCGGACCCAAACCCGACTCGGACCCGACCCGATCTTCAACCGGGTCAGATCTGGGAAGGGATCCTTTTTTAGTCAAATTTGTACTTAATGTGCATTTTATCTCTAATTTATGAAAATCTGTGCCAAACCCAAATATAATATTAATTCCGTGAATTTATCATTATCGGTTAGCAATAATACTAATTTAGGTGACATGTAGGTCGCACTTTTGTGCTCTCATCAAGGATGAGCCTAGGAGGGAACGAGCAGAGCCTGGCGAGCTCCTCATCCAAGTCCTCTTGAGAAGAGACTGTCCGGAGCTGACCGTGCAAGTTGACTCCGGCTTGAGCCCTCGCAAGTGGGATCGATTGATTGAGTTCCTCCAGTCCAACATGGATGTCTTCGCCTGGTCATCTACAGATATGCCGAAATAGATCCCGAGGTCATGGTCCACAGACTCCAGGTGAGACCAACCTACAAGTCCATAAGGCAGAAGAAACGGAGTTCCGCATCGGAACAACAGCGAGCAGTAGCCGAGGAGGTTGACAAGCTCCTTGAGGCCGACTTCATCCGAAAAGTCTCTTACCTAGATTGGCTCGTGATAAGTGCTGAATAATGTATATATTAATATCTTTCTCATAGCACTTATCATTATTTTAATACATATATTTTGTAAAGTTAACCATAAAAGATGTGTTACCCACATCATTGCATTTTAATAAATTAATTCGAGTTTGATTTAATTATTTATTAATTGAGCCTAATGTATGCAGGTCGAGTCAAGCTCAATAAGATAAAGTCTAAACCTACACTGCATCATTTCACATCCTCCGGAGTCGACTCCAAAAACTTTCCTCCAAAACCCAATGCTTCTCATTAATTCCCATCTGCACCTAATTCTCTTTCCATACTTTTTAATTATTTGTTTTTCAGATCTCAAAGCATACCATCTAGTTGCATGGATCCCAAAGCCTTATCTTCTTCAAATCTCAACCGGATGAGCATCCTAGTTTCTCTCCCTCTAGTCTTCGGCGGATGAGCATCCTAGTTTCTCTCCCTCTAGTCTTCGGTGGGAACTCCTGAGAAAAGATGCTTTCTCGAAGAAGGAAAGCCTCCTCCTTTTATAGCTTCACCAACTCATCTATTTTCCTCCCTGGATAAGATCTTCCGAGTGGGAAGATAAGGCAGAGAAAACAGCTCTGTTTTGCGGACGCAGGTGAGACGTGGAAGGAAGGTTGGACGGTTGAAGGTGTTGATCCATAGGAGGTTGATCCACGGCTGCTGCTAGTTGTGATTTACGTGAAGCTCGGAATGGTTGAAGTAGAGCTGGGAAGAATGCTTGGACTCATCCGTTGATAGGCTGGGAGATGATCCGAAACGAGAGGATCTGGATTCGGCTGGTGTTTGAATGTTTGATTTCCTTTGGCTTGGACGCGGAACAGGGGAGGTATGTTGGGAGATGTTCATCCGACTGGGAGAGAAGCCATCGCAAATGAGAAGAATCCGGATATGGGTCGGGAGATCTGTTCGTGGACGTGGAGAAGTTGCGGAGAAACAGGGGATTCAGAGGTTGATTGGTTCTTATCCGAAAGAGAAGAGACACGTAAAACCGGGGAGAGGGTGCTGGGAGAAATCCGTGGACGAAGGATTGGTTTTGCTCATTGGATACGGGAGGAAACTTGGTTTGGAAGTGATCCTTTGATGCTCACGGGATGGGGAGGTGAGTTGGGAGTTTAAACTTGGATCACGGATCAGAGAAGCTGGAACGGACGGATGCTTGGGGGCAGCTGGCTGCACGGGATAAGGATGAGAAGAGATGGAGTCGATCCGGAAGTTTGGCCTGATTCGGAAGAAGATAAGGATGATTCTCTGTTCCGGAGCAGGGGATGATGTGGATGAAGCTCACGGCTGGCAGCTGGGATTTGAGCTTATGGACGTGGAAGGAATCCGGAAGAAGGTTGTGAGGCTCTCTATTTGGGATGCACGGAAGATTGCATGGATGTTGTCCACGGCTGAGATGAAGTTAGAGTGTGAATGCCGTTGGGAAAAAGCTGATTTGATATGCTGGAGACTCGGGTTCCGTTTGGCAGATGGAAGCTTGGATGATTCTGTACCGAAGCAAGGAAAAGAAACGCATGAACTTGTCCGTGGATAAGAAAGATATGGCTGGACTCTGTTGAGGATGTGATATGTGGAGGCTTTTGGAAATGAAGACACGGAAGGAGGGAGTTATCCATGAATCGCGGACGCTGGGAAGCAATGTTGAGAAGATGAACATGAGATGCTTGATTTTTGGAGAAGATAGACTTTGTTCTGAATGAAATAGCTGACTTAATCTATGAATGGGAGATATGAGAGGATAAGCTCGAGAACTGAGGATGATGCAGGACGCGGGCGTTTGAGAGGATCTCGGAGGAAGATGGGATTTTTGGTGTTGATGCTGTTTCGAACGGGATGTACGAAGAAAAAAAATCATGTTGGATCCGTTGGGAAGCATCCCGTGGACACGGCTCTATTCTTGGGTCGGGATGAACGTGGGAAGCAAGGGATTTGGAAGAGCTGGGGTGGTGGATGCTGGACTCAACGGACGGAAGGGAAGATGAACACGGAATGGATCTATGATGAAGAAACGATGGGAAGATGACACGGATGCGAGGGGAAGTTTGGATGTGAGTGTGGGAAGGATGAAGCTGGCTTGGTTCTTATCCGGAATGCTATGATGTATTCGTTGAATAGCTGGGATTCGGGTTCATCTGTAAACGCGGCCTGCACACATTAGTTCAGACATCATCCTAATTAGTTCGACTTGACCTGCACATATTAGACTAGACCAGTAAAATCAAGCAAACTCGAATTATTTCTAATAATTTATTAAAATGCAATGATATAGGAGAATGAATTTTCTTATGTTTAAATTTAAAATATATGCATAAAAATAATGATAAGTGCTATGAGAAAGATATTAATATATGCATAATTCAGCACTTATCAGCTTGCCAACGTAGTCCTCATGAAGAAAGCCAATGAAAAATGGCGCATGTGCGTGGACTACACCGACCTGAACAAGACCTATTCAAAGGATAGTTTTTCCTTTTTCAGGATCGACCAGCTTGTCGACTCCACCTCGGAACACCAGCTGCTGACCTTCATAGACGCCTTCTCGGGGTACAATCAGATCCGAATGGCGCCCGAGGACGAGGAGAAGACAGCTTTCATCACAAACAAGGGCCTCTACTGCTACAAAGTGATGCTATTCGGGCTGAAAAATGCCAGAGCGACATATCAAAGGCTGGTCAGCCAAGTCTTTAAAGATCAGATAGGCCGAAACATGAAGCTCTATATGGACAACATGCTGGTAAAGAGCCAGATGGCAGAGCATCACGTCACCGATCTCAATGAAGCGTTCTCCACTCTCAGAAAGTACCAAATGAAGCTCAACCCCACCAAATGCGCCTTCGGAGTTACCTCGGGTAAGTTTCTCGGTTTCATGGTAAACCCCGAGAAGATCCGAGCACTGCAAGAAATGGTACGGTCAAGGAGGTATAACGGCTCATCGGACAAGTTGCGGCCCTAGGAAGGTTTGTCTCCAAGTTGGCTGAACGGTGCCTCCTGTTCTTCATGATCCTCAAGAAGCCGAAGGACTTTCTATGGTCGGAAGAGTGTCGGCAAGCCTTTGAAGAGCTCAGATGCCATCTTGCCTCCCCTCCAATGCTCATAAAGCCTCAACAAGACGAGCTCCTTTATCTATACCTGGCCGTCTCCTCGGTGGCGGTAAGCTCGGTCCTGGTCCAAGAAGAAGATAAGTTTCAAAGATCAGTATATTACACCAGCCGAGTCCTGAGGGACGTCGAGACCCGATACTCCAAGCTGGAGAAGACAATCTATGCACTACTCACCTCAGTCCGAAGGCTCCGACCTTGCTTCCAGGCTCACACTGTGGCCATATTGACCGACCAGCCTATAAAGCAAGTCCTGCAACGGTCGAATCGTGTGGGGAGAATCGCAAAGTGGGTAATCGAGCTCGGAAAATTCGACCTCGAATACCGCTCAAGGCCGGCAATCAAGGTCCAAGTGCTCGCTGACTTTATCGTAGAGTACACTCTACCGGATGATCCCGAGCCCGAGCCCACACCAACAGAGGAGACCCCGAGGCAACCATGGGTTCTACATGTGGATAGCTCCTCGACCTCGGGGGGTAGCGAAGCAGGCCTCATCCTCACTAGCCCGGATGGGGTAGTTGCAGAGCAAGCCCTACGCTTCGAGTTCCCTGCCTCGAACAATGAAGCGAAGTACGAGGCGCTCATCGCCAGACTAAGGCTAGCAAAGGAGCTGAAGGTCGAGAGCCTAAAGGTCTTCAGTGACTTCTAACTAGTTGTGAGCCAGATCTTGGGAGATTTCGAAGCGAGGGAGCCATCAATGTAGAGGTACCTCCAAAAGGTATGAGACATCACCTTCACACTAGGCTCCTTCGACATCCAGCACATTCCCAGAGCGGAGAACACGAGGGCAGACCAGCTATCAAAATTGACAACCTCCTGCATGAGCGAGCTTCCGAAGACCACAGCGCTCGAGTACCTCCAAGCACCCAGCACCGAGGAGCCTGAACCTGTCCTCTGCATCGAGATCGAACCGAGCTGGATGGATGCGCTCATCAACTACCTGCAAAGTGAAATCCTCCCTGACGATGAGCTCGAAGCCCGTCGGATCAAGCGTCAAGCTTCCCAATACCTCTTGTACGAAGGCAAGCACTACCGCAGATCATTCACCTCTTCCCTCTTCAGATGCCTCCGCCCTTCAGAGGCGGATTATGCCATGCAAGAGGTCCATGAAGAAATCTACGGGAACCACCTAGGGAGCCGGGCCCTACCCCACAAGATTCTGCGCCAAGGATATTATTGGCCTACACTTCAAAAAGACGTCGTGGACTTCGTCCAAAGGTGCGATCTGTGTTAGCGAAACGCCAACATTCAGCGCCGATCCTCAGTCCCACTGACCTCGATCAGTGCCCTCTGGCCATTTGCCCAATGGAGGATTGACATCTTGGGTCCATTTTCTCAGGCCACTGGACAGAGAAAGTTTCTCATTATCTCAATCAACTACTATACCAAGTGGGTTGAAGTTGAACCGGTAACCCAAATCTCCGAGCCAAAAATGCGGAACTTCGTCTGAAAATCAATAATCTATAGCTTCGAGCCCCGTGTCCTCATATCCGACAACGGCTGCCAGTTCGACAACATCCGCTTTAGGGAGTTCTGCTCCGAGCTCGACATCGACCATCGTTTCACCTCAGTCGCTCATCCGCAGACGAACGAAAAAATCGAGGTGACAAATCGCACCATCCTTCAGGAACTCAAAGCCAGACTCGACCAATCCAAAAGACAAGGGGTTGAAGATCTTTACAATATTCTTTGAGCCTACAGAACTACATTCCGACTCCCCACCGGCGAAACCTCCTTCAACCTAGCTTACGAAACAGAAGCCATCATCTCCTTGAAAATCGGGCTTCCGTCACTAAGGGTGGAGAACTATGATGCAGCCTCCAACCCATCCTAGCTCAGAAATAACTTGGATCTCCTCGAGGAAACAAGGAAGACTGCTCGAATCCGCATGGCAAGATATCAACAGAAAGCGGCGCGATACTACAATTCCAGGGTGAAGGTCAAGCTTTTCAAAGTAGGAGATCTCGTCCTGAGGAAAGCTGAAGCTTCTTAACCTACCGAGCAAGGAAAGCTTGCCCCAAACTGGGAGGGGCCATACCGAGTTGCTCAAGTCCAGCGGCCCGGAGCGTACAAGTTGGAGTCTCTTGAAGGGACCCCCATTCCCTGAAGCTAGCACTCCTAAAATCTCCGAATATATTATCAATAAAACCCCCCCAGGGGTCTCCCGTATTTGAGAACACAACCAATAGAGTATCTCTCAAGGTCTTCTCTTAATTATTCAACACTTCTTCTAATGTTAATCTACTAGTGGACTCCAGGATACCCCTAAGATGATTCAAGCCCTTGAGGGAACCTGGCGATCCTTGACAAAGCTCGGGATGCTTCGCCGCATCAACTTCAAGCTCGGTCTCCATCTCCAACAAGACCTCAACCAAGCTCGGGATGCCCCGACCAAGTTCGAGATGCCCCGCTGAGTCGACCGCGTGCCAAGTCTCCCTCGGCCTCGCAAAGCATCGCAGAGTCGACCGTGAGCTTAGGCTCCCTCAACCTCGCGCATGATCCCCCGACAAAGCTCGGGATGTCCCCCTGAGTCGACCGCAAGCCAAGTCTCTCTCGGCCTCAAAAAGTATCGCAGAGTCGACCGCGAGCTCAGGTTCCCTCAATCTCGCGCATGATTTTCCGACCAAGCTCGGGATGCCCCGTTGAGTCGACCGCGAGCCAAGTCTTCCTTGGCCTCGGAAAGCATCGCAGAGTCGACCGCGAGCTCAGGCTCCCTCGACCTCGCGCATGATTCCCCGACAAAGCTCGGGATGCCCCGCTGAGTCGACTGCGAGCCAAGTCTCCCTCGGCCTCGGGTGTTGGGAACCCGCCCACGCCGCAGAAAATTAAAAAAAATTTCAGATGGCAGCGGAATTGGCATGCGCGGGATCAACGTTCATCTCATGAACGTTATTCAAAAACCGTTTGTAGATAGATGAGGATTAAAAACTTTTAAAAACATTAGAAAGATCAGATCTTCACCTTGTGCGGGTAGATGATCACTGCAAACTGAAGTTCGTGGTCTAGGACGAAGGTTCGCTTGAAGCCGCACACGTGTCCGGCCTCTAGGGGTATCCACACGAAGCAGAAACCGATCCAAGCTTTTTTGTCTCCCCAGGTTGCTAGCTCCCTTGCAGAGACAATTTTAATGGCTGATGTCCTCCCTTTGAATCAACCCTTGATTGTGCTTGGAAGGAGAAAGAAGAAGGATGAAGAGAGGAAGAGGAACGAAGCCCTTGCAGCCTTCTTCCTTTTCCCTACGTTGGAACCAAGGAGGAGGGAAGAAGATGGCCGCCAACACCTTGGAATTTTCTTCCTTGCTTGCGGATGAAAAACAAGAGGAAGAAGGGGGCCACGGAACAAGGGAGAGGAGAGAAAGAATACCCTAGGTGCTGCCCCTTTGATCCTTTAAATAACATGTGGAGCCCCTAACTTTTAGGAGCTCCCTTGAAAATTTTCCAAGAGGGGCGCCGGCCCCTCTTGTGTTGCCGCACCAAGGAGAAAAAGGGGGAGGGGCGCACGCCCCTCCCTCATGGTTAACCCTAATCCTCCTCTAAGGAGGATTAGGATGCCCTAATGTGGCTAAGCCCTAATCTATTTAGGCTTAGTCCAAGGGTGAACCAATTTTGGGTTTGATCCATGCAATATCCTAATCCAATTAGAACTCAATGAATCATGACTCAATTGAACCCTTCAATCCTAATCTAATTAGAAGTCATCTTGATTCATTAGATTAATAATTAATCAGGACTTAAGAAATTTTAATCCAATTAGGACTTATTTAATCTTAATCCTTATCCAATTAGGACTCTAATTTGAATCCGAAGTCCTAATCTAATTAGGACTTCTTGGAATCCTATTCTAAGTAAGAATCCAAGTTGGATTCAAAATTCTAATTTAATTAGGATTGTAGGAATCCTACTCTAAGTAGAACTCCCAGTCCTAATCCAATTAGGACTTCAGAAATCCTACTCCAAGTAGATTCGTGTTTAAGTCTAATTAATTAATTTTCCATTGTTCCTTCTTCAACTGATTATCAATCGAATTGATTACTTCTGATTCATAATCACAATTCAACCATCGGATCGGTCAATACCTCTAGTATGTGTGACCCCATGATAAGTGCTAAATAATGTATAAATTTATCTATTTTACATAGCACTTATTATTATTGTTATGCACATATTTTATATTTAAACATAAGAAAATGTGTTTCCCCTCTTCATTGCATTTTAATAAATTAGTAGAGGTAATTCAAGTTTGGTTTAATTTTTTATATTGATTTAGTTTAATGTGTGTGCAGATCGAGCCAACCCATTCATGAACTAGTCCCAATCTGTTCTATGTGTGGACTACTTTCTCCCACATGTGCATGAAGCTACCCATTCCTTTGTCCACGTCATATTTCCCGTGGGCACCGAGCTTCCCAACTTAGCAAAACAGAGGCCTCTCCCATTTTCTCCACGTGTCCAAATTTTCTTTATTTTAGATTCAGAACAAAGCCCTTCCAACTTACCCGAGTGGACCCCAACCACTTTTCTAAAAAAACAAAGAAGAAGAAATATAAATAAAAAAAAAATTCACATATCCTCCCTCATTCCTGTATTCATCTTCCACATTATTGTTTTTTTCTTCCCCTGTTTCAGAACAAGCCGCATGAACACTCCCATTCCCATTCAACCACGTCCTCCTAGATTTTTTGCTCCAAATGTGATCTCCTCCCGCAATGCAATCCTCCCGGCCAGCATCCGCGAGTCAAGCACCGTCTTCCCAAAGATTTATTTCCATCCAATTCTGAATCTCAACATCTTCATCTCCCACGGATAAGAATCCCCTGTTCCACGTCCTCCCCTCCCCCGCTTCCGCGATTCAAATCGGCAGATCATCCCTTTCCTTCCCAGCAAACCGAAGCAACCAGATCCTCTCATTCAAGTCTCCTTCCACGAATAACTCACATCCCGTTCGTATCCCAGCACCTCAGCTCACGGTTCAAATCCATATGTTTCCCTCCTGATTCAAAATAGAGCATATCTTCCAGCTTAGCCGTATCAAATTTTTGATCGCCTCTAGATCCCTCCCATTCGCATTCAACCACGTCCAAGCATCCCTTGAACACTCTGCATATGATCACCCTCGTCTTCCCAAATTTCTTGTTCCAGATTTGATCTTCTCCCAGATCTTCTTCTTCCGGATTCCTTCCGCTCGCACTCAACCTCTGAAATCCTGCAAGCATCCGCAACCTTCCTACCATCGGGTTGAATCCATCCTCTCCGTGGATTGCGTCCCAGCATTTCACCACGCCCGTGATCTTTTCTTCCGGATTTCTTTGCTTCGGAACCAGGTCCCAGCGATCTTCCATGATCCATCCAAATCCTGAGCCAAATGGAAACTCCCCTGCTCCGCGTGTCCAAATGAGAGCCAGCACAGAATCCTCTCAACACCCCCGTCGTCCTTCGCGTTGGAGCAGCATCGGTGTCCTCCAATCCAGCTACTCATCCGCGGATCCATCGCCTGCATATCCTCCTTCAAGAATTCGATCCTCCACGGTCAGGAAGGATATAAAAAGGGAGAAGAGTTCTTCATACGGGAGGGGGAAAAACCAGAGAAAAGAAATATAAAAAAAGAGGAAGGGGGGGGGGAGAGAATACTTTGGGTATTTTGGGAATGGAGGGAGGCTGGGAGCAGATCAATTAGTGAAAGAAATTGAGGCGGATGGCGTGGAGCATCTCAGCAAGCCGATCAAAGTCGCCGAGCATCATGAGTTGCTGAATCCTGGTTTAGGGGTTTGATGAAGCCGTGGATGAGTATTTATGTTGCATTTCTTTGATTTTTAGCGTTGTAAGACAGTTGCATATTCAATGAAATTATGATCTTGAAATGTCTTGTTTAATTTGTGTAAGATGTTTATCTTGTAGAAAGTCTTTGCATGAATTAATCTAGTGTATCGAAATCGAATCCAATACCTGTGGTTTGGAGGAGATTGCTATGCAACTACCGGATTTATCTTTGAGAAATTAATCATCAGATGAATCATGCTAAATAGGACAGACCATACCTATCCTTAGAGAAGATGGTTTGTACCAGGCTTAGATGACTCATACTGTGGGTTAGATTTCAACTTTTTGTATGATTGCCCTAACTTGTAGTTAAGAGCAATCAGGTCATACACGCATCTAAATTATTGAAAGCATCACACTTACGAATCCATCGGTGGATTCTAGCCCCAAACACCTCTCTCCATAGATAATTCATACTACGACATCCATATTAATTCTTAGTTTTTATCATTCACTCTAGTTTATGCCCTTTGAAGTAATTATTTAATTAGAAAAAATAACTTATTCTCCAATCCCTGTGGACCGACACCCGTAATCACTATCCTACAGGATACGTGCTATTGCGTGGTTGATTTTTGAAATTGAAAGAACCGATCAATTTTTGGCGCCATTGCCGAGGATTGCTAGCATAGTTGTTTTTCTTTTCATGAAAAAAAACTTTAATATATATATATATAATAAAAATATTTTCTATTGTTGTTACTTTTCTTATCTCCTTTTTTCTCTCTTACTAATTTTTAATTATCTTTTGATATTATTTGATCAGAAATCGAAGAGGAAATCTGGGACGATCAAAGAGGTGACTGCAAAAAAGGAATCCTGTAGAGGTTTGCTTAAAAAAAAAAAAATTGCTGGAGAAATTCTCTTTGGTAACCTCTAAACCTTTCTTCTTTAAATTGATTCCCAATTAGCTTAAAATTTTGTGGTGATTGTTTGATTTTAATTTTAGCAAAAGTGTGAATGCATGCTTGATACACATACATAAATTAATCCGCACATAGTAAGGGCAATCATCCCAACAAGATAAGAGCCGGATTTCAACATCGGACTCTTGCCCAACTTAGGTGAACTCAATCTCACATAGTGTCAGCTTAATTAAAATCAATTAGATGTTGGCTCCTAAGGACATTCGAGCTCAATAGGACAAAGATCACCGAAAGTTACACCAATTTCGCTCTGTGGCTTAGTTGATGTCTAAGCAAGCTTTGTCCTTATAAGGAAGACAGTTCATCTGTTCGAGGCAAGTGATTTTTAAGTGGGACCTTTGCGAACGCATCGTGACCCCTCCACTTACCTGGGAGCTTACCTGGTCAACTCGGTTCATTAGACCGGATTGGAGGCTTAGGTGCCCTCTTCAAACCAGTTAGGAGCTGTCTAGTGATTTTAGGACAAATACAAGGATTGATGTATTTTTTTTCTTTTATTTGCATGCTTGACTGATCAAGTACTAGTGTATGCAAGGGAGTCGTTCTAGAGTACATGACCTATTACCTTTTGACCCTCAAATAGAACGGATCCTTAGGAATATTCGAGCTGAGATCAGAACATTAGAATCATCTCCACCTCCTGAGATGGCTGAAGAACAACCCAAACTCCTGAGGGAGTACTTACTCCCACCATTTATACTTTTCCCATCTTGCATTTGATTACCTGAAGTAGCAGCTGTACAATATGAAATAAAATCTAGTGTGATCAAATGCTCCAATCTTTTTATGGGCTCACCAACGAAGACCCATATAAACACTTAGATGAATTTCTTGAGATTTGCACCACTATCAAGATTTAGAACTTCACTGATGATGCTCTGAAACTTAGATTATTTTCTTTCTCCCTTAAAGATAGAGCCAAGCAATGGCTGAATTCTTTAGAAGCCAATTCGATTCGTTCCTGGGATCAAATGCAACAAGAATTCCTTAAAAAATACTTTTCCATAGGAAGAACGAACCAGTTTAGATGTGCCATCACGAGCTTCTCCCAAACTGAGGGAGAAGAATTTCATGAAACTTGGGAGAGATTTCGGAACCTAATCCGTAAATGCCCACATCATCAAATACCTAAATGGCAGCTAGTGCAATGTTTCTATGACGGATTGACTGAACGAAACTGTCAGATGATCGATGCTGCATGCGGGGGGACTTTCATGCTTCAAAATGAGCATGAAGCATGGCAATTATTTGAAAATCTTAATGAAAACTTCCTCCACCATGCTTCTTGTTCTCGTCAAGCACCCCCGAGTTCTCAAAGAAAAGGGACCATTTGTGAAATAAGTCATTCTATGGACCTGTCTAGCAAAGTAGATGCATTGTCCCATAAGATTGACCAACTGATGATAGGAGGACATGTCGTTAGCTCTTCCCAAGCACAAGTGTGTGCTATCTGTTCTAGCCCATCGCATCCTATTCATGAGTGCCCCTCAGCACTCCAATTCTCCGAACTCATGCAAGAACACATCAATGCTGCCCAAACACAGCCCAGACCGGGTAATGACCCATTTTCCAATACATATAACCCGGGATGGCGGAATCATCGAAATTTTTCTTGGAGGCAGCAAGCTTCAAATACTGCCCAACCCTACTCCCAAAATTTTCAAAACCCTCAGAATTTTCATCTCTACCATCCCTCAACTCAATTTCAACATCCTTCTCCTCCTCCAACCCAAAAAAATACAGCCTTCGAGGAGAAAGTGTTGACTGCCCTTCAAGGTTTGGAGGCAAACACACAACTATTGCTCTCTCACACGCAATCAATTGCTAAGCTAGAATCCCAAATGGGTCAACTAGCTAATGCATTAAACAAGCGAGAGGAAGGCAAGCTTCCAAGTCAACCAATGAGTAATCCAAGGGGACAATACGTGGCTCAAGAAACTCGATTAAATCATGAGCAAGCCAATGCTTTGACTACCCTTAGGAGTGGACGTATAATAGATAATAAGGTTGGGAAGGATAACAACAAGGAAGGTGAAGAAGAGGAGAGGAATGTATCACATGAAATCCAAAACCTTCTTCAGCTAGTCCACCATCGGCCACAACCCACATTCCAAAGGCCCCATTCCCTGAAGCACTTAATGCACCCACTTTCTTTGGTAAGAAGGGAACTTCACTAGAAGAGATGGAGGTTTTCAAACAAGTTAAAATCAACCTCCCGCTCCTTGATGCCATTAAACAAGTTTCCTTCTATGCAAAATTTCTCAAAGACCTTTGCACCCAAAAGCGAAAATCTAGGACACATGTGCCTAAAAAGATCCTACTTACTGAGCAGGTAAGTTCCATTCTCCAACATAACACGCCTCCAAAATTCAAAGATCCTGGTGCTCCCACTATTTCCTGTGTCATAGGAGATAACTCCATTGATCGAGCACTTTTAGATCTAGGGGCAAGTGTGAATCTTCTACCCTATTCAATCTATGAAAATTTGGGTTAGGTGAATTAAAACCCACCTCAGTATCTTTACAATTGGCTGATCGATCCGTGAAGATGCCACGGGGGATGATTGAAGATGTTCTTGTCAAGGTAGACAAATTCTATTTTTTAGTAGATTTTATCGTCCTTGATATGGAACATATGCCCAACATAAAAAAACAAATCCCTGTGATTCTTGGTCGTCCCTTTTTAGCGACAGCTAATGCATGTATCAACTGTAGAACTGGGGCAATGGATATATCATTTGGAAACATAAAAATTAAGTTGAATGTGTTTCATGCCGCTGACCAACATGTGAGGGAAGATGAGTGTTTCCTGATTGATGAAATGGATGATCTTGTAGAGGAAACCCTTCCCTATATCTTAGCGGATGACCCCCTTGAGGCATGCTTGGCCCATTTTGACATTGACAACTTTGATATAGACAAGGTCGTAGAAGAAGTCAACATCTTACTCGACAACCAATCTCCCATGAGTTCCTTTCCTTGGAAGATCCGACCTGAACCTCTTCCTCCCATTGCTAGCACACCACTTTGTCCTTCCATTGATTCTCCACCTAAACTTGAGTTGAAGCCACTTCCGACAACTCTTAAGTATGCTTTTCTAGGACCAGAAGATACTCTTCCTATAATCATCGTGGCCAACTTATCTACGGAACAGGAAGTTAAACTTTTAAGGGTGCTAGAAGAGAATAAACATGCCATAGGATGGTCTATAGCCGATTTGAAAGGGGTTGACCCCTCCGTTTGCATGCATCGAATTCACCTCGAAGATGATGCAAAGCCTACCCGAGAAATGTAGAGAAGACTCAATCCTAACATGAAGGAGGTAGTCAAGAAAGAAGTGGTGAAGTTATTAGATGCCGGAATCATTTACCCAATTTCTGATAGTAAGTGGGTAAGTCCGACACAAGTGGTGCCAACAAAATCAGGTATCACTGTGGTTGAAAATACAGAAGGAGAATTGATACAAACTCGCACAACCACGGGTTGGCGCATGTGCATTGACTATAGAAAACTCAACTCAATGACTAGGAAGGACCATTTCCCTCTACCTTTCATAGATCAAATTTTGGAACGGTTGGCTGGTCAAGGTTTCTACTGTTTCCTAGATGGTTATTCTGGATATAATCAAGTACCTGTTTACCCGGACGATCAAGAGAAAACCATCTTTACCTGTCCATTTGGGACATTTGCATATAGGAGGATGCCTTTTGGACTATGCAATGCACCCGTAACTTTTCAACGATGTATGATGGCCATTTTTTCAGATATGGTGGAAAACTTTCTAGAAGTGTTTATTTATGATTTCTCAGTTTTTGGCCTATCTTTTGACGATTGTCTGGAAAATTTAACCTTAGTTTTAAAACGATGTAAGGAGACCAACCTAGTGTTAAGTTGGAAAAGGAGCCATTTCATGGTTCAAGAAGGCGTAGTCTTGGGACACGTCGTGTCCAAGAGGGGCATTGAAGTAGATAAAGCCAAAGTCGATCTTATTTCCAATCTTCCTCCATCCAAAACTATGAAACAAATCCGTTCATTCCTTGGCCATGCTGGTTTCTACCGTCGCTTCATTCAGAATTTCAGTAAGATTTCCAAACCCTTGTGCAATCTTCTTGCCAAGAACATTCCTTTGTCTTTAATGAAGCATGCGAGGAAGCATTTAAAAATCTTCGCTCGAAATTGACCACTGCACCCATCATACGGCCTTCTAATTGGACCCTTCCATTTGAACTGATGTGTGACGCATCCGACTATGCCATTGGGGCAGTTTTAGGGCAACGGCTAGAAAAGGTACCTCATGTCATCTACTACGCTAGTAAAGCCCTCTCAGATGCACAATTGAACTACACCACCACTGAGAAAGAGTTACTAGCTGTAGTATTCGCGCTAGACAAGTTTCGATCTTACCTTTTAGGATCTAAGGTTTCCGTATTCACTGATCATGCAGCCCTTCGACACCTTCTTGCAAAGAAAGACACCAAACCCCGTTTGATTCGATGGATTCTTTTGCTACAAGAATTTGATCTAGAAATTCGTGACAAGAAAGGTACTGCAAATGTCGTAGCAGACCACTTATCTAGGATTCTTCTTGAACCCTCTCAAAATACCTCACCCTTAGATGATTCGTTTCCGGATGAACAATTATTTGAGGTACAAGGAATAAAAACACCATGGTTTGCAAACATAGTGAATTACCTTGCCATAGGACGAATTCCTGATGATTGGTCAATTCAAGACAAAAAAGTTCTATTATTGGGATGATCCCGATCTATTCAAGTATTGTTCCGATCAAGTAATCCATCGATGTGTCCCCGAATGCGAATTTTAAAGTATTCTTTCATTTTGCCATTCACAAGCTTGTGGGGGACATTTTGGGGGTAGAAAAACTGCAGCAAAAGTTTTACAGAGTGAATTTTATTGGCCCACACTTTTCAAAGATGCCCATAACTTTTGCCAAACTTGTGAACGGTGCCAACGGATGGGTACTATCTCCCGTAGAGATATGATGCCTCTCAATCCTATTTTAATTGTAGAAATCTTTGATGTCTGGGGTATTGACTTTATGGGCCCTTTCCCACCATCTTTTGGTTTCGAATACATTCTGGTAGGGGTTGATTATGTTTCAAAATGGGTAGAAGTTGTCGCCACTAAAACTAATGACCACAAGGTTGTGATTAAATTTTTACATGAAAACATCTTTTGTTGTTTTGGCACATCCCGAGCCATCATCAGTGATGGGGGATCTCATTTTTGCAACCGGTCTTTCGAGGCTTTGGCTCGCAAATATAACATCACCCACAAAGTTGCTACCCCATACCATTCCCAAACAAGTGGACAAGTCGAGGTGTCCAATAGGGAAGTTAAAATACATCTTAGAGAAAATGGTACATTCCGATAGAAAAGATTGGTCTCAAAGGATAAATGATGCACTCTAGGCCTACCGTACTGCCTACAAAACTTCTATTGGCATGTCCCCCTACCGATTAGTTTTTGAAAAAGCTTGTCTTACCGGTAGAACTTGAATATAGAGCTTTCCAGGCTATCAAAAAGTTTAACTTAGACATGGCAGTAGCTGGTCCTAACCGAAAACTCCAACTAAGTGAACTTGAAGAATTGCGCAATGAGGCCTATGAAAATGCTAAAATTTATAAAGCAAGAACTAAGGCTTTTCATGATAAAAACATTAACCGTAAGTCCTTCGAACCTGGTCAAAAGGTTTGGCTATTCAATTCTAAGTTGCGACTCTTTCCGGATAAACTTTGCTTTAGGTGGGATGGACCATTCGTAGTGAAAAAGGTTTCTCTTTATGGTGCAGTAGAGATCCAACACCTCAATGGTGGACATGTTTTAAAAGTCAATGGTCAAAGGTTAAAACCTTATGTGGACTGTGTTGCTGACGGGCAATTGATCGAATCCCTTAATTTGACGAACCCTGTTTATCAAAATAATTAAGGATGCACTGTGTCTGGCTGAAGACAATAAACTTAGCGCTTGTTGGGAGGCAACCCAATTCTCTTAGATTTCTTTAACATTGAGGACAATGTTAGGTTTAGGTTTGGGGGTATTTTTAAGTATTTTTAAAGTATTTTTATTTTGTTTGCATCTCTTGCATTCGTTCTCACTTCACAATGTCAGGTTTAGGTTTGGGAGTCTTCATCTTGATTTTCATTGAAAAAAAAGAAGCTTTTAAAACCTAATTTCTATACATTAATGTAAGAATGATAAACACGCAAGGTATATAAAATCTAAAAAGCCCAATGACTAGTCGGAAGTAATACAAATTTAAGTTCTTTTTATTAAGTTTCTCTTAGGAAGTTGTAAGCTAATTTATACTTTGGAATTTCACTACACAATGGCCGACCCTTCTAAGGTCTAGGCTCGACATTATGTTGATAATATAGTAGCAACCTTGGATCCTGATGAATCTTACTTATCTAATCCAAAAAAAAAAATCGAAAAGGATTTCATCAATAAAAATGGATTTAGTCAGGAACATCGAAAATGGCTACCTATTGTCAAAGGTCAAGTGGGCTTGTGATGAGGACTCCGAGCATAAGTCCGTAGGGGAGTCTCGACACCTTATGCCAACTGGTGTGAGAGTTGTCGACTGATTGCTCGTTACACGGAGAAATCACCACAAGAGTAAAAGTACACAATTTATACATCTTTCATCAAAAAAAAAAGAAATAAAAATGTTGACCTTGAAAAAGACAATAGTGTGAAAGCCGTCATTATAAAAATTCGAGTAAACTGAAATATTACTGATAAAGCCCGTGAGGTACTAAAGTAAACATCCAAAACTCCCGAAATCTTGCAGATAAAATGATTTTGAATCAGAGAGCATGTCCCTTCGACCAATCCTTGGAAACTACTAGTCTTAGCATATTTTGGAGATCCGAACCCTTAGTTTGTGTACGGTCCAGATTTCACCGAGTACTCCAGTATAAATAAGTCTTACAACTTCCTAAACGGAAACTTAATGACTTTAACTTAGATTGCATACTAAACTAGAATTTGGGCTGACTTAGTAATTAAAACTTTGTGTGCTTTTGAAATTCTTGGCACTTATGTATTTGAAACTAGATTTTATAAAACAAAAAAAAATTAAAAAAATTCTTTGGGTAGAGACAACAGTTTGTGGGTATCTGAGCCGGAAACCCTCACGAGACAAAACTCATCCACTAGGGCCACCTAGGGGTTTAAAGCCTTATTGCATACGGTAAATGCAATCGCAATTCCTGCGAAAGTGAGTTAATTTATTTTCTATTTTGCTCGAGAACTAGCAAAATGTAGGTTTGGGAGTGTGATAAGTGCTAAATAATGTATAAATTTATCTATTTTACATAGGACTTATTATTATTGTTATGCACATATTTTAAATTTAAACATAAGAAAATGTGTTTCCCCTCTTCATTGCATTTTTATAAATTATTAGAGGTAATTCAAGTTTGGTTTAATTTTCTATATTGATTTAGTTTAATGTGTGTGCAGGTCGACTCAACCCATTCACGAACTAGTCCCAATCTATTCCACGTGTGGACTACTTTCTCCCACACGTGCATGAAGCTACCCATTCCTTTGTCCACGTCATATTTTCCATGGGCACCAAGCTTCCCAACTTAGCAAAACAGATGCCTCTCCCATTTTCTCCACGTGTCCAAACTTCCTTTATTTTAGATTCAGAACAAAGCCCTTCCAACCTACCCGAGTGGACCCCAACCACTTTTCTAAAAAAAAGAAGAAGAAGAAATATAAATAATAAAAATTCACATATCCTCCCTCATTCCCGTATTCATCTTCCACATTATTGTTTTTTTCTTCTCCTGTTTCAGAACAAGCCGCATGATCACTCCCATTCCCATTCAACCACGTCCTCCCAGATTTTTTGCTCCAAATGTGATCTCCTCCCGCAATGCAATCCTCCCGGCCAGCATCCACGAGTCAAGCACCGTCTTCCCAAAGATTTATTTTCATCCGATTCTGAATCTCAACATCTTCATCTCCCATGGATAAGAATCCCCTGTTCCACGTCCTCCCCTCCCCCGCTTCCGCGATTCAAATCGGCAGATCATCCCTTTCCTTCCCAGCAAACCGAAGCAACTAGATCCTCTCATTCAAGTCTCCTTCCACGAATAACTCACATCCTGTTCGTATCCCAGCACCTCAGCTCACGGTTCAAATCCATATGTTTTCCTCCTGATTCAAAACAGAGCATATCTTCCAGCTTAGCCATATCGAATTTTTGATCGCCTCTAAATCCCTCCCGTTCGCATTCAACCACGTCCAAGCATCCCTTGAACACTCTGCATATGATCACCCTCGTCTTCCTAGATTTCTTGTTCCAGATTTGATCATCTCCTAGATCCTCTTCTTCCGGATTCCTTCCGCTCGCACTCAACCTCTGAAATCCTGCAAGCATCCGCAAC
Organism: Phoenix dactylifera; assembly: GCF_009389715.1. Taxonomy (NCBI): domain Eukaryota; kingdom Viridiplantae; phylum Streptophyta; class Magnoliopsida; order Arecales; family Arecaceae; genus Phoenix; species Phoenix dactylifera. The sequence goes on along the minus strand of NW_024068112.1, from coordinate 67,464 downwards.
CTTCCTACCATCAGGTTGAATCCATCCTCTCCGTGGATTGCGTCCTAGCATTTCACCACGCCCGTGATCTTTTCTTCTGGATTTCTTTGCTTCGGAACCAGGTCCCAGCGATCTTCCATGATCCATCCAAATCCCGAGCCAAATGGAAACTCCCCTGCTCCGCGTGTCCAAATGAGAGCCAGCACAGAATCCTCTCAACACCCCCGTCGTCCTTCGCGTTGGAGCAGCATCGGCGTCCTCCAATCCAGCTACTCATCCGCGGATCCATCGCCTGCATATCCTCCTTCAAGAATACGATCCTCCACGATCAGGAAGGATATAAAAAGGGAGAAGAGTTCTTCATACGGGAGGGGGGGGAAACCAGAGAAAAGAAATAAAAAAAAGAGAAAGGAGGGGGGGGGGGGGGAGAGAATACTTTGGGTATTTTGGGAATGGAGGGAGGCTGGGAGCAGATCAATTAGTGAAAGAAATTGAGGCGGATGGCATGGAGCATCTCAGCAAGCCGATCAAAGTCGCCGAGCATCATGAGTGGCTGAATCCTGGTTTAGGGGTTTGATGAAGCCGTGGATGAGTATTTATGTTGCATTTCTTCGATTTTTAGCGTTGTAAGACAGTTGCATATTCAATAAATTATGATCTTGAAATGTCTTGTTTAATTTGTGTAAGTGTTAGAACCCGCCCATGCCGCTGATATTTCAAAACAAAATCAGATGGCAGCGGAAGGGGCATGTGCGGGATCGACGTTCATCGCATGAACATCGTTTGATAACCGTTCGTAGTTAGGTAAGGATTAAAAACTTTTAATAACTTTAGAAAGATCAGATCTTCACCTTGTGCGGGTAGATGATCACCGCAAACTGAAGTTCGTGGTTTAGGATGAAGCTTCGCTTGAAGCCGTTCAAGTGCCCGGCCTCTACGGGTATCCACACGAAGTAGAGGACCGATCAAAGCTTCCTTGTCTCCCCGGGGTGCTAGCTCCCTTGCAGAGACAACTTTGGATGGCTGATTTCCTCTCTATCAATCAACCCTTGATTGTGCTTGAGAGGAGGAAGAAGAAGAAGGGATCTTGAAGAAGAACCAAAGCCTTCACTGCAGCCTTTCTTTTCCCTGCGTTGGATGAAGGAAGGGAAGGGGAGGAGGCCGCCAAGGCTTCTTCTTCCTTTCTTCTTGCTTTCGGCTGAAACAAGGAGAGGAGGAGGGGAGGGCGTACGACAGCAAGAGGAGGAGCTTCTCATCTATTAGGTCAGCCCCCAAGGCTCCTCTTTTTATAACATCTAGGGCTCCTACAAGTTAGGAGCCCTTGATGTATTACCAAGAGGGGCGCCGGCCCCTCTTGTTGCCGCACCAAGGGATCAAAGGAGGAGGGGCGTGAGCCCCTCCCTCTCATGTTGCCCTAATCCTCATCTAATGAGGATTGGGAGGCCCTAATGTGGTTTAGCCCTAATCCAATTAGGCTTAGCCCAAGGGTGAACCAATTTGGATCCAATCTAGGTAAGTCCTAATCCAATTAGAACTTAAATCAATTTTGACTCAATTGAACTCTTCAATCCTAATCCAATTAGGAGTCTTATTGATTCATTAGATTAATAATTAATTGTGACTTAAGAAATTCTAATCCAAACTAGGACATATTTAATTTTAGTTCTAATCCAATTAGGACTCTATTTGAATCCGAAGTCCTAATCTGATTAGGACTCTAGGAATCCTACTCCAAGTAGGAATCCGATTTTAATTCAAAACTCCTAATCTCATTAGGATTGTAGGAATCCTATTCCAAGTAGGAATCCCAATCCTACTCCAACTAGGATTTCCAGTCCTAATCCAATTAGGACTCTAGGAATCCTACTCGAAGTAGGACTCTTGTTTCAAGTCCAATTAATTAATTCCCTTTGTTCCTTCTTCAACTGAATATCAATCGAATTGATTACTTGTGATTCCTAATCATGATTCAACCATCGGATCGGTCAATACTTCTAGTGTGTGTGACCCCATAGGTTCTACTCTGACTGGTAGTGAGATATATTATGATCTCTATCATAATATCATTGAAAACTCTTTTCAATGGATTGGAACAATTCCAACTCTACTCATTAGGGTTTATCGATCATCGAGATAATTCCTATGAGTCCCACCATCCACCAGTGACACCTAGCAGCATGTAGTGGCTACCCAGTAGAATAGAATGATGAACCTCTAGGTGCAGTTATCATGTGATACAGTCATACTATCGTGGATCCCTACAGGACGGAGGTCATGGACAACTCGTCAAACCCCATCGTCTGTCATATGTGAAGATTTATTCGACTTAAGTTCGAGAGTGGAAAACTCTTTCTCCACTGTGCATACTGCCCCGGCCGAGGTCTTACGAACTCAGTCTTATAAATCACATAGGATCTCTCCTTATCTATCAAGGTCGATAGATTCTTTATAGGTGCATACCCTACTCCTACAGTGAACTTACTGCAGCCAATCTACACTGCATGGACCCATATGGCTAGAGACCATGTATGTGTGCAGTCAAACTATAATAACCTCACTGTGAGTAGCCGAAGCACCGCAGGTCAAAGGACCAGTCACACTACTGCAACATCAAGCAAGTCACTAACGAGTGGATAGACATCCAAGTGACTTCTTGTATTGGTCACGCTCAGTACCCTTGTTCTTAACAAGCACCTGCACTATTACTTCAGTATCGCTACACTGTGGACTCGAGTCTCGTCCATCCATAAGGAAAGTAATATATGCACTGATCTCATCGGATCGATCACCGTCCTCGTGATGATCCATCGATCAGGAGCGTTTAGAAATTAATCACTAATGATACATGACTCAAATTCTCAACTCTTGAGAATATGCATCATCATCTTATTAATTCCTTGGACGATTCATAGACACAATAATAATATGAATGAAAAAGATGCCTTTCATTTATTCAATAATAATAAAGTCAAGTACAAATTATGTCCTAGAATTAATAATGTGTCAGCCAAAATTGGCTTCTAGGGCATACATCTAACAGTAAGATGTTTATCTTATAGAAAGTCTTTGCATGAATTAATCTAGTGTATCGAAATCGAATCCAATACCTGTGGTTTGGAGAAGATTGCTATGCAACTACCGGATTTATCTTTGAAAAATTAATCATCAGATGAATCATGCTAAATAGGACAGACCATGCCTATCCTTAGAGAAGATGGTTCGTACCAGGCTTAGATGACTCATACTATGGGTTAGATTTCAACTTTTTGTATGATTGCCCTAACTTGTAGTTAAGAGCAATCAGGTCATACACACATCTAAATTATTGAAAGCATCACACTTACGAATCCATCGGTGGATTCTAGCCCCAAACACCTCTCTCCATAGATAATTCATACTACGACATCCATATTAATTCTTAGTTTTTATCATTTACTCTAGTTTATGCCCTTTGAAGTAATTATTTAATTAGAAAAAATAACTTATTCTCCAATCCCTGTGGACCGACATCCGTAATCACTATCCTACAGGATACGTGCTATTGCGTGGTTGATTTTTTAAATTGAAAGAACCGATCACCCCATAGGTTCTATTCTGACTGGTAGTGAGATATATCGCGATCTCTATCACAATATCATTGAAAATTTCTTTCAATGGGTTGGAACGATTCCAACTCTACTCATTAGGGTTTATCGACCATCGAGATATTTCCTGTGAGTCTCACCATCCACCAGTGACACCTAGCAGCATGTAGTGGCTACCCAGCAGAATGGAATGATGAACCTCTAGGTGCAGTTATCGTATGATACAGTCCTACTATCGTGAATTCCTACAGGACGGAGGTTATGGACAACTCGTCAAACCTCATCGTCTGTCATATGTCAAGATTTATTCGACTTAAATTCGAGAGTAAAAAACTCTTTCTCCACTGTTTTTACTGCTCCGGCCGAGGTCTTAAGAACTCAGTCTTATAAATCACATAGGATCTCTACTTATCTACCAAGGTCGATAGATTCCATATAGGTGCATACCCTACTCCTACAGTGAACCTATTGCAGCCAATCTACACTGCATGGACCCATATGTCTAGAGATCATGTATACGTGTAGTCAAACTGCAATAACCTTACTGTGAGTAGCCGAAGCACCGCAGGTCAAAGGACCAGTCACACTACTGCAACATCAAGCAAGTCACTGACGAGTGGATAGACATCCAAGTGACTTCTTGTCTTGGTTATGCTCAGTACCCTTATTTTTTAACAAGCACTTGCACTATTACTTCAGTGTCATCACACCGTGGACTCGAGTTTCGTCCATCCACAAGGAAAGCAATGTCTGCACTGATCTCATCGGATCGATCACCGTCCTCGTGATGATCCATCGATCAGGAGCGTTTAGAAATTAATCACCAATGATACATGGCTCAAATTCTCAACTCTTGAGAATATGCATCATCATCTTATTAATTCCTTGAACGATTCATAGACATATAAACAATATGAATGAAAAAGATGCCTTTTATTTATTCAATAATAAATAATCAAGTACAAAATTATGTCCTAGAATTAACAATGTGTCAGTCAGATTGGCTTCTAGAACATACATCTAACAATCTTCCACTTGCACTAAAACCAATCAGTCATATATCTAAGTCTCATCTTCTCAAGGTGGGCTTCAGTCTTTTGCTGACTCAGCTGCTTAGTGAACAGGTCCGCCATGTTGTCCGCGGAGTCTATTCTCTGCACCTTGACATACTTCTTCTCAACATAGTCGCGTATGGGATGGAAGCGCCGCTCTATATGCTTGGACTTCTAATGAGACCTTGGCTCCTTAGCAAGAGCTATAGCGCCATTATTATTGCAGTAGAGTGTTATGGCATTCGATGACATTACATCCAATTCCACAATGAATTTCTTGAACCAGAAGTCTTCCTTAGCAGCTTCAGAGACGGCGATATATTTAGCTTCCATAGTAGAATCAGCAATGATCGGTTGTTTAGAACTTTTCCAATTCACCATACCACCATTGCACAAGAACACATATCCAGATGTTGACTTTCTATCATCGATATTAGTCATAAAGTCTGAATCTGTGTACCCTTCTACCTTTAACTCTGATGTTCCTCCAAAGATCAAAAATAAATCTTTAGTTTTTCTTAAGTACTTAAGAATATTCTTCACAGCTGTCTAGTGCTCTTCATCTGGATTCGACTGATATCTGCTAGTGACACTCACAACAAGGGCTATATCAGGTCGTGTACACAGCATGGCATACATGAGGCTCCTATTGCCGATGCATAAGGGATCTTGCTCTTGCATTGAATCTCTTCAGATGTGTTGGGGCACATCTTCTTAGAGAGATGAATTCCATGCCTAAGGGGTAAGAGACCCCTTTTTGAGTTTTCCATGCTGAACCTTTTCAGCACTTCCTCTATGTACATCTTTTGTGACAGGCTAAGCATCCTTTTAGATCTATCTCTATAGATCTTTATCCCCAAAATATAGGATGCTTCCCCAAGGTCTTTCATGGAGAACTCTTTTGATAACAGACCTTGACCGAGGTTAGTATGGGAATATCATTCCCTATTAAGAGAATGTCGTCCACGTACAATACGAGAAACATGACAGCACTCCCAGTAACCTTCTTGTAAACACACGGTTCCTTTTCATTTTTGATGAAGTCAAACGTTTTGATTGCATCATTGAAATGAGTGTTCCAACTCCGAGATGCTTGCTTTAGTCCATAAATGGACCTTTGCAGCTTGCAGACCTTGTAATTTCAATCACTGGAAGTGAAACCTAAAGGCTGTTTCATATAGATATCTTCATTAAGATATCCATTTAGGAAAGCAGTTTTCACATCCATCTGCCAAATTTCATAATCATGAAATGCTGCAATGGCAAGCAATATTCGGATGGATTTTAGCATGGCTATAGGTGAAAAGGTCTCCTGATAGTCAATGCCTTCGCGTTTACTATACCCTTTCGCCACCAGCCTTGCCTTATAGGTCTCTACCTTTCCATCCGAACCTATCTTCCTTTTGTAGATCCATTTGCATCCAATAGGTACAATACCTTCTGGTAGATCCATTAAAGTCCAGACTTGGTTGGAATGCATGGAGTCTAATTTTGATTTTATAGCTTCCAGTTATTTCTCGAAATTTGATATCACCTCGTCATAGATTTTGGGATCCTGTATGTGTTTCCTATCTCCCATGAGGAACATTTCCTTAGTATCCTCTTCAAGCATACCTAAGTATCTATCAGGAGGATGGAAGACCCTACTAGATCTGCGAGGTGGAGGAACAACGTGTACTGGCTCTGTATGAATGGATTTTATAGGACCATGACTCGTTGCTTTTCAGAGACTTTCTCTTCAAGCTCAATTTTTCTCCCACTGCCTCTATCAAGGATAAACTGTTTTTTCAAGAAGATGACATGTCGGCTCACAAACACATTGTGATCCTTTGAGACGTAAAAATTATATCCTAATGACTCTTTAGGATATCCTATGAAACGGGCACTTATGGTCCTAGCCTCTAGCTTGTCCGCCTGTAGTCGCTTGACGTGGGCTGGACAACCTCAAATCTTGAGATGTCCAAGACTTGGTTTCTTAACATGCCATATCTCATACGGTGTGGTAGGAACGGATTTAGAGGAAACTCTATTCAGTAGATAATTGCGGTAAGTAAGGCATCTCCCCAAAGAAACATAGATAAATCAGTGAAGCTCATCATAGATCGGATCATATCTAATAGAGTCCGATTTCTCCTCTCTAACACCTTGTTGAGTTGAGGTGTACCCGGAGGAGTCCATTGTGAGACTATGTCATTCTGACGCAATCGGAGTGGGCTGCAGATTTTTTTTCTTCTTTGAGGATGGCTGAATCTTTCTTCTTCTTTTTTTTCCAAAGCAATGGCAATGGAGGCTAGGGTTCTTTGTGGTGGAAGGAAGGAGGAAGAAGATGGGTTGCTGGATGGGTAAGATTGGGTTCGTGGGATTCAACCAAATGACTAGAATTGGGCACCCAATTGAGTGGGCGGCTGAAATTGGTTTGCACCAAATGGGTTGGCCGGCTTGGGTTATTTAGAGTCCTATTGGGATTAGGACTCAAGGGAGGACGTGGGAAGGGGTTGTGGCATGAGGAATACGGCTGGGGAGGCTGATGTGGCACACAAGGAGGCACACCTAAGGGAACAAGGCATGAAACAAGGAAAAGAGAGAGTGGATAAGGATGAATTAGTTTTGGAAATCTCATCCAAACTAATTCAAACTTGGAAGGCATGAAGGGGAGGCGTCCCACCTCTTCCTTGAGCCTCTTGGCATCGCACCAAGCAAGGGACTTGCCCCTCCTCACGATCACAAGGAAAAATTTCGAAATCCAAAACTAACTTCATTCATCATACCCTCCTTTATATAGAAGGAAAGGTTGGCAAAGGATAAGGATAAGGACTACACAGAATTTTAAATTGGACTCCTAATTACATGTGGACTCAATTCAAAATTTAAATTTTTTAGTTGACCAATCAAAGGCCTTGACACCTAAGCCTAGATACCTAAGATCCATTTCTATGGTGTGTGGATTGAAACCCATCAAAAGGAATTCAGCCGCATGCCATGAATATTTATCTAGGTGGAACTCCTTCTCGGGTACCAACATCAGCATGAAGTTCGGGAGACTCCTCAAATATCATCTGATCTCTAAATATCATGTTCTTATAGTCATTAGAAAGCTACGGATATCTACTTTCCAACAAAATTTGAATCAACTTAATCAGACTTCTGTAGCTCTCAAAATCTTCAAAATACCATAAGGTGTTCAATCTATCACGGATTTCAACTGGATCTGAACTCTGAATTTCTTCCACATGTGAGAGGTCTTCATGGTTGAACTTCTCTTTATTTTGACATGTGACCACTTCTAATTATCCATGGACCCATTCACGCCTTGGACTCAATCTAATTGACACTGAAGAGGCTAACCCATTGTGAATCAAATCACTTATTGTAGGGACTCAATCTAATTTCAGCTTGGACTCAACTGTTCTTGGAATCAAATTCTTTTCACCCCTCACCCAATGTTCCACGCCATTAGAAAGAGGGTGGTGCTTCATGGTTGGGCTTCATCTCCATGCTCTCCCCATGATTCAATTGGGCTCAACATGATTGATATTGGAACTCCTTGAACCCCATGAAACTTGGTGCACACCCAAGAAGCGAACTCAATCTCCATGCCCAAGGGACTAGACCCAATACTCCATGCCCAAGGGGGATGCTCCTGCATCAATTCCCCCCTTCTGAAAAAAGACTCGACTCCGTCGAATTTTGCATTTGATAGAGCTCGTAGAAGTTCGGGTTCAGTTGTTGGACTTCCTCCGTCTTTAATCATGTGCAATTTGAAATTAGTCGGTCCTCCAATAAAAAACTTCTGTTATCCTCCTCGGCATGTGGGCATGATCTGATCAACTAGGATTTCCTCAATGGTGTCCGTCGGGGCTGATCGTCGAAGAAGTGATGATGATACAGGTGGGATGTCTTCATCTTTAACATAGCGACCATCATAGGGCTGCAACTCTTCAACATAGTGACCATCGTAGGGCTGCAACTCTTCAACATAGAAGATTGGGCTAACCTGCAAATCATCTGATAACTCGAGCACAAAGGTCTTGGGTCCCATCCACTTCAGCACCTTAAAGAATTCGACTTGGCAAGGTTGAAGCTTCCAAAAATTTCGGCATTCAGTACTCAACTGCATTAACACAAAGTCTCCTTCCTTGCGCAGGGTTAGCGGATAGAACCTATCCTCCACCATGGTGACTATCTTGACATAGCCAAAGTGACTACCAAGGCCTCCGCCATGGACTTCTCGAACAATATGATCACAAAGTGAGGTCTCCGAGACACATAAAAGAAAGCAATCATGGGCAAAAGATTTTAAATGCTGCCACTGATCCACTGCTGAAACTTCTGCATATATGGGCTGAAAATATACTACAGAGGGGTACAAAATTTTTAGATTGGAAAACCCCATTAACTCAACATTCAAAAGAGTTAGAACATGTGAATTTTGATGGAGAGCATCAGCAATAAAATCTTCTGCATGTGGCCCATGCTTCAGGATTTGGCGACGAGGCTCCTCGTGTTCTTTTGGGTTCAACCAGCATGCAGAAAAGTTCGGCAAGCTTGATCTGGGCACCAAACCTATGGTGTGCTGGTTGTCTCTCATCAGTGGAAGGTCCTTGGGGAGACTCTCAGGGGTTACATTAGAGGAATCATCCAATATGGACTTGAAATCAGGAGGAACAACTTCTGAAATTTCAGCACCAACTTCCCTAGACACTAGTGCATACATGACTCCAATCTCTCGGCTACAAGCTTCAAACTTTCTCATGGTTAAAACCCGTTGGATTATCAGATTTTCAGAGGTAAAATCAGTGATCCGAAGGGGCTTTAACACAACTCTTTTGTTGGCACAATATAGAGAATAACAATTGGATCGACCGTCATACTCGACACTACGATCATACAACCAAGGTCTTCCTAGAAGAAGATGGCACGCCTTCATGGGCAGAACATCACACCATACTTCATCTCGAAAGTCCTTACCAAGTGAAAAACTGATCAAGCATCTTTGTTTAACAGGGATGGAGGAGTCTTCGATCCAACTTACCCGATACGGCTTTGGATGCGGTACCGGTTTCAGATTCAGCTTTTTCAGCACTTCTTCAGAAATGATATTCATGTAGCTTTCATTGTCAATGATGAGGTTTAGAGACTTGTTGGCATGCTCGACGCGAGTGTGGAAGATATTGGTGCGCCTCCAATCTTCCTCCATGTTCTCCTCCTGCTTGCAACCCGTAAGAACCCGCCGCACGACGCACACAGGTAGATCTGAAGCTTCTAGCTCCACCGCATGGGCTTCTTCATCATGTTCTTCGTTCCCTTCATTTCCCTCTTCATCAGCGGGCTGAGAGGGAGGAGTGACTTCAGAGGGTCCTATGATCTCATCCTCCTCACATACTAATGCAAATCGTTGGTCTCGGGTAGGACAAACAATGGCGAAATGGCCTCGCCCGCCGCACTTGTAGCATTCAACATGATTCTTCCCTTGCGGTGTGGATTGTGGCATAGGACCTTTACCCTTTTCATTAGCCCTTGGAGCACCCCTTTCCTGATATGTGCTTCTATTTACAGAGGTTTCAGATCTGAAAGCAGGGGCATTACCTCGAGGAAATGGAACTCCTCGGTTGGTGCTGCGCTCGGGAAATCGTCGTACAACCGGTGCTTGTGCAGGGCATCTTTGTCGTAGCTGCGATTCAACTCGAATGGCGAGTTGGTATGCCTCCTCTAGGCTGAAGATGCGCGCCGTCATTAGCTCCCTCTTGATGTCATCCCTCAGCCTGGATCGGTATCGAGTTAGGGACTGTCGATCCGTCTCCGTGAGGTTGCTGCGGATCATCAACTCATGGAATCGGAATGTATACTCCTCTATGGAAGAGCTTCCTTGATGAAGTTTCAGAAGTTATTCGAAGAGTGTCCCCTCATAATAAAGGGGAAGAAACTTTTCCTTCAAACGAAGTTTCATCTCCTCCCAATCATTGATAGGGGGCTGTCGGAGTCGATGAAGCTTCTCTTCAATGCTATGCCACCATATGCGTGCTTGATCCTTGAGCTTCATCTTCGCAAATCGCACCTTGGTTTCATTGGGCATGCTGAACCATTCGAAGTAGTCTTCAAGAGACATCAACCAATCCTGGAAGTAGGTTGGGTCCATGCTTCCGTTGTAATCAGCAACTTCTACACGAACCCGCTTCATGACATCGTCGAGATCATTGCGCTCCCGCTGATTTTGATGAACATGGGGGTTCCTGAAATTATTCCCCATATGAGGAATGTTTGGAGGGGGCATCCGCTGATCCCTAGGTGGCCTTTGGGGTGATAGACCCCTAGGGGAGAATGCTTCAACGTCGGGGTCTCCTCCAAATGGCACTTCTGAATTTTCAGGTTGCGTGGGGACAGCATGTTCATCTTCAAGATTGTTTGGCTCGGGGAAGAGACGATCCCAAACAACTTCCACCTTCTGATTCAAGGCCGCCACTTGCCGGATGAGCTCGGCCATCATCTCAGCACGTTGTCGTTCATTGTTGTAGGGGCGACCACTTCTGGTACTCATGGCGACAAGGATTCGCTCTGATACCAATTGACGCAATCGGGGTGGGCTGCAGATTTTTTTTCTTCTTTGAGGATGGCTGAATCTTTCTTCTTTTTTTTTTTCCAAAGCAATGGCAATGGAGGCTAGGGTTCTTTGTGGTGGAAGGAAGGAGGAAGAAAATGGGTTGCTGGATGGGTGAGATTGGGTTCGTGGGATTCAACTAAGTGACTAGAATTGGGCACCCAATTGAGTGGGCGGCTGAAATTGGTTTGCACCTAATGGGTTGGCCGGCTTGGGTTATTTAGAGTCCTATTGGGATTAGGACTCAAGGGAGGACGTGGGAAGGGGTTGTGGCATGAGGAATACGGCTGGGGAGGCTGATGTGGCACACAAGGAGGCACACCTAAGGGAACAAGGCATGAAACAAGGAAAAGAGAGAGTGGATAAGGATGAATTAGTTTTGGAAATCTCATCCAAACTAATTCAAACTTGGAAGGCATGAAGGGGAGGCGTCCCACCTCTTCCTTGAGCCTCTTGGCATCGCACCAAGCAAGGGACTTGCCCCTCCTCACGATCATAAGGAAAAATTTCGAAATCCAAAACTAACTTCATTCATCATACCCTCCTTTATATAGAAGGAAAGGTTGGCAAAGGATAAGGATAAGGACTACACAGAATTTTAAATTGGACTCCTAATTACATGTGGACTCAATTCAAAATTTAAATTTTCTAGTTGACCAATCAAAGGCCTTGACACCTAAGATCCATATCTATGGTGTGTGGATTGAAACCCATCAAAAGGAATTCAGCCGCATGCCATGAATATTTATCTAGGTGGAACTCCTTCTCGGGTACCAACATTAGCATGAAGTTCGGGAGACTCCTCAAATGTCATCTGATCTCCAAATTTCATGTTCTTATAGTCATTGGAAAGCTACGGATGTCTACTTTCCAACAAAATTGAATCAACTTAATCAAACTTCTGTAGCTCTCAAAATCTTCAAAATACCATAAGGTGTTCAATCTGTCACGGATTTCAACTGGATCTGAACTCTGAATTTCTTCCACATGTGAGAGGTCTTCATGGTTGAACTTCTCTTTATTTTGACATGTGACCACTTCTAATTAGCCATGGACCCATTCAGGCCTTGGACTCAATCTAATTGACACTGAAGAGGCTAACCCATTGTGAATCAAATCACTTATTGCAGGGACTCAATCTAATTTCAGCTTGGACTCAACTGTTCTTGGACTCAAATTCTTTTCACCCCTCACCCAATGTCCCACGCCATTAGAATGAGGGTGGTGCTTCATGGTTGGGCTTCATCTCCACGCTCTCCCCATGATTCAATTGGGCACAACATGATTGATATTGGAACTCCTTGAACCCCATGAAACTTGGTGCACACCCAAGAAGGGAACTCAATCTCCATGCCCAAGGGACTAGACCCAATACTCCATGCCCAAGGGGGATGCTCCTGCATCACATTCTCTTTGAGATAGTCCCAAAATTCTCCACTAAGGTATTCTCCTTCTCGATCTGATCGAAGAGCCTTAAGGGGTTTTTCAGTTTATTTTTCTACTTCATTTCTGAACTCCACTAAGGTATTCTCCTTCTCGATCTTTATCCATTTTGTTCATTCTATCCTCTCCAATATGGCCAAGCCTGAGGTGCCACAAATACTTTTGGTTTATCTCATCCCTAGATCTCTTGGATCCTTTGGCACCCACTTCTTGCTCGGACACATTTACAGATACATCCATATGCAAATAATAGAGACTGTCAATCATAAAATCACGTGCGACTATTTTATTTCTAAAATAAATAGAACAACAGTCTTTGTCAAATGTAAAAACTTGACCATCCTATGCTAGACATGAAACACAAATTAAATTTCTGCTAGCAGCAGGTATATAATAACAGTCTTTAAGTAATAAACTAAATCCAGACGGTAGTCGCAGAGAGTAGGTGCCCACAGCCACAGCAGCAACTTTTGCCCCGTTACCAACCCGAAGGGTTACCGCACCTTCCACCAGCCTTCTACTTTCCTTTAGACCTTGCATAGTAGTGCACAACTGAGCACTAGAACCAGAATCTATAACCCAACTCGAAGTAGAGAAAATCGTAAGATTAGTTTCAATCATGAGCAAGTCTAACATACCTTCTAAAGGTGTGTCTTCCTTCTTGTTCTTCAGGCTCTCGAGGTATGAAGGACAGTTCCTTTTCCAGTGGCCTTCGACATTATAGTGAAAACATTTTCTTTTGTCATTAGCCTTTTTCTTTTGAACTTCCTTCTTTGGCTTCTTGTTTTTCTTCTGCTTCTTAGCAGTCTTCTTTTTCTTCCAAGTAAACTTTCTCTTGGAACCAGAAGTCAACTCAGCAGCAAGGATATTGCCCCTTGAACCTTTCAAGGCTCGCTCAGCAGTTACCAACATGTTTAACAGTTCAGTCTTAGTGCATTCAATCTTATTCATGTGGTAGTTTACTATAACTATCCGAATGAATCAAGAATGGATTGCAGGATCAGATCAACTTACAATTCCTTGTGCATGTTCATACCGATATTCTGAAGCTCCTCTAAGTCTTTGATCATAGTTAGACCGTGATCATGGACAGACTGCCCCTCACACATCTTTGCCTTGAAGAGTCTCTTGGATACTTCAAAACGAGCTGTGCGACTCTGCTCACCATACAACTCTTGCAGGTGTGCTAATATGTCCCTAGCAGTCTTTATATTCTCATGCTGGCATTGGAGTTCATTTGACATGGATGCCATGATATAGCACTTGACCCTAATGTCATCTTCTGTCCACTTTTCATGCGTCGCATGCTGATCAACGGTCGGACGTGCTAGTAATGTGGGGATATCATTGTCGAGCACATAGCCTATTTTCTCGCAACTCAGAACAATTTTGAGATTTCTAAGCCAGTCTTTGTAATTGATACCGGTTAGTTGGTTGGTCTCAAGAATACGGATCAAAGGGTTTGAGGCTGACATTGTGATCTGCAGAGAGTAAAGATTCTAGTTAGATTTTTGTACTTGATCCTAATTTGTTTTAGAATCTTTTAGAATAAATGTACCTTCCACTATTTTCTCGAATTTCTCACACTCCTCTGGTAGGAAAACGAAAATCCTACACGACTAGGGTTTCTAGTAGGTACTGCGGTCCCACCGATTTACATGCCATCTCACCTAACAGTTATTGGTGATACATAAATGGATGAGTGTACAACTCTTGAACAATGCTTCTCAAGCATGTTGCAGTGCTTCTTGGTCTCTAAGTCATAAAGACCTCACCTAACAGTTATTGGTCCCATTCCTTGGTGCCGAACCCCATCTTTATCCCTACAACATCATATGTCTATAGAGAGGTCCAGCCCCCCGATGCAACTTGCCCACTGTGTCCAGCCGAGACAAATCAACAGCAGAAAGACCTTAGCAGCTCTACTACGGTGGAAGACCTATGGACTTAATATTGGTTAATTATATCTTAGTGTTTGCAACTTGAGCTCTTCATAAGAGGTAATCGAACAATTGGCCAGGTAAGTAGGTGGGAGGCTCTCCTTACTCAGAGAGTAAGGTCCTAATTAAGTAACCACCTTTCATACTTTCCTAGACACCAATTAGATCAATTAATCTAATATGACTTGCTCATGTTGGTTCACTTCCGACTTGATTGAGGAGGTTTTAGTTTAGGTCTCATTGGGATTGGTCTACTAGATTGCATCATATGTAAATCTATCTACCCCGCTCACATTCACATCACATGCAAACGGCACATCGCAGGCAGTTATAATTGTAGCAATAAATAAAAGCTGAATTTAATAGGTGATGATCAAGGATTCTAATTAGGTCATATTACAAGCACATGCACGTCAATTGATCAGCTGATATTCAACTCTTGAATTGGTCTCGAGCCTCCTTGATTCGATCCCTGATCAACTCTTGATCCAATCGCCATCAACTGCTCAGATCGCCGATCATCTCATGTACTATCTTCGACTGATCGTTGACGTACATTACGTCACAGAAATACAACCAGATATATAATAAATTACATCCCTTTTAGGAGGCACGCAGACCTCTCAAAACTTCAAATAAGATGCATGCATGTATCTGAAAAATTACATGACATTACCGATCACATTGCAGGTCTTTACATTTGATACCAAAAGGGTTTGAATCCTATGATCATTACCGTATGCAGTAATTATAAATTTTCAGATCGGAAATCTAATTGATTACGTTATGACATGGGTTGCAGATCATGCTAGACATGATTCTAAACCTTTGTAATCTCATTAACAATGCAATAGAATCATCAACTTATCACATAAAAATTCAGCATGCAAAAATCAGCAACCCTGAAAAATCTGTATGCAGAAAATTTTTAGCATGCATAACCTTTTAAATTTCAGATCTAACATGCCTTTTAATAATTAATTCTTACCTTAATCTACGAAGCCTAGGCTCTGATACCACTATTGGAAATCCGCCCATGCCACAGAAAATTAAAAGAAATTTCAGATGGCAGCGGAATTGGCATGCGTGGGATCAACGTTCATGTCATGAACGTTATTAAAAAACCATTCGTAGATAGATGAGTATTAAAAACTTTTAAAAATATTAGGAAGATTAGATCTTCACCTTGTAAGGGTAGATGATCACCACAAACTGAAGTTCGTGGTCTAGGATGAAGGTTCGCTTGAAGCCGCACACGTGTCCGGCCTCTACGGGTATCCACATGAAGCAGAAACCGATCCAAGCTTCTTTGTCTCCTCGAGGTGCTAGCTCCCTTGCAGAGACAACTTTAATGGCTGATGTCCTCCCTTTGAATCAACCCTTGATTCTACTTGGGAGGAGGAAGAAGAAGGATGAAGAAAGGAAGAGGAATGAAGCCCCTGCAGCCTTCTTCCTTTTCCTTACGTTGGAACCAAGGAGGAGGGAAGAAGATGGCTGCCAACACCTTGGAATTTTCTTCCTTGCTTGCGGCTGAAAAACAAGAGGAAGAAGGGGGCCATGGCACAAGGGAGAGGAGAGAAAGAATACCCTAGGTGCTGCCCCTTTGATCCTTTAAATAACATGTGGAGCTCCTAACTTTTAGGAGCTCCCTTGAAAATTTTCCAAGAGGGGCGCCGGCCCCTCTTGTGTTGCCGCACCAAGGAGAAAAAGGGGGAGGGGCATGCGCCCCTCCCTCATGGTTAACCCTAATCCTCCTCTAAGGAGGATTGGGATACCCTAATGTGGCTAAGCCCTAATCTAATTAGGCTTAGTCCAAGGGTGAACCAATTTTGGGTTTGATCCATGCAATGTCCTAATCCAATTAGAACTCAATGAATCATGACTCAATTGAACCCTTCAATCCTAATCTAATTAGGAGTCATCTTGATTCATTAGATTAATAATTAATTAGGACTTAAGAAATCCTAATCCAATTAGGACTTATTTAATCTTAATCCTAATCTAATTAGGACTCTAATTTGAATCCAAAGTTCTAATCTAATTAGGACTTCTAGGAATCCTATTCTAAGTAGGAATCCAAGTTGGATTCAAAATCCTAATTTAATTAGGATTGTAGGAATCCTACTCTAAGTAGGACTTCCAGTCCTAATCCAATTAGGACTTCAGGAATCCTACTCCAAGTAGGATTCGTGTTTAAGTCCAATTAATTAATTCTCCATTGTTCCTTCTTCAACTGATTATCAATCAAATTGATTTCTTGTGATTTATAATCACAATTCAACCATCGGTTTGTCAATACCTCTAGTGTGTGTGACCCCATAGGTTCTATTCTGACTAGTAGTGAGATATATCGCGATCTCTATCACAATATCATTGAAAACTTCTTTCAATGGGTTGGAACGATTCCAACTCTACTCATTAGGGTTTATGGACCATCGAGATATTCCCTGTGAGTCTCACCATCCACCAGTGACACCTAGCAGCATATAGTGGCTACCCAGCAGAATGGAATGATGAACCTCTAGGTGCAGTTATTGTATGATAAAGTCCTACTATCGTGGATCCCTACAGGACGGAGGTCATGGACAACTCGTCAAACCCCATCGTTTGTCATATGTCAAGATTTATTCGACTTAAGTTCGAGAGTGAAAAACTCTTTCTCCACTATTTTTACTGCCCCAGCCGAGGTCTTACAAACTTAGTCTTATAAATCACATAGGATCTCTCCTTATCTACCAAGATCGATAGATTCCATATAGGTGCATATCCTACTCCTACAGTGAACCCATTGCAGCCAATCTACACCGCATGGATCCGTATGTCTAGAGACCATGTATATGTGCAGTCAAACTACAATAACCTCACTGTGAGTAGCCGAAGCACCGCAGGTCAAAGGACCAGTCATACTACTGCAACATCAAGCAAGTCACTGACGAGTGGATAGACATCCAAGTGACTTCTTGTCTTGGTCACGCTCAGTACCCTTGTTCTTTAACAAACACCTGCACTATTACTTCAGTGTCATCACACCGTAGACTCGAGTCTCGTCCATCCATAAGGAAAGCAATGTGTGCACTGATCTCATCGAATCGATCACCGTCCTCGTGATGATCCATCGATCAGGAGCATTTAGAAATTAATCACCAATGATACATGGCTCAAATTCTCAACTCTTGAGAATATGCATCATTATCTTATTAATTTCTTGGACGATTCATAGACACATAAACAATATGAATGAAAAAGATGCCTTTTATTTATTCAATAATAAATAGTCAAGTACAAAATTATGTTCTAGAATTAACAATGTGTCAGCCAGATTGGCTTCTAGGGCATACATCTAATATCGGAAAGCATCGCAGAGTCGACCGCGAGCTCAGGCTCCCTCGACCTCGCGCATGATCCCCCAACCAAGCTTGGTGTGGAGTGATTGAGTATTCCCTAATTGATTTTGATGAGCTCAAAGCATTTGAGTATGCCTTATGTTATTCTAATAAATTCAATCCAGTATTTCAGGTAAATCTTTTTGAATTTCTGTCTAAGTGCCTTGAGCTTTGGTTCAGAGTATTTTGGTTCAGTATTGAACTCTATTTGAACCAAAGTCTGCATCACGAGTCGACTCCTGAACTTTAAGAGTCGACTCCGGGACTCTCCGAGTCGACTCCGACTAAGAACAGACAGAAAGACAGAATGATGGATTTTAGACCGTGTTAGCTAGTCGACTCCAAAAGGTGTTAGGAACCCGCCCATGCCGCAGAAAATCAAAAAAATTTCAGATGCAGCGGAAGTGGCATGCGCGGGATCAATCGTTCATCTCATGAACGTTATTCAAAAACCGTTCGTAGACAGATAAGGATTAAAACTTTTAAAACATTATGAAGATCAGATCTTCACCTTGTGCAGGTAGATGATCACCGCAAGCTGAAGTTCATGGTTTAGGATGAAGGTTCGCTTGAAGCCGCACACGAGTCCAGCCTCTATGGGTATCCACACGAAGCAAAAACCGATCTAAGCTTCTTTGTCTCCCCGGGGTGCTAGCTCCCTTGCAGAGACAACTTTAATGGCGGATGTCTTTCTTTTGGATCAACTCTTGATTATGCTTGGGAGGAGGAAGAAGAAGGATGAAGAAAGGAAGAGGAACGAAGCCCCTGCAGCCTTCTTTCCTTTCCCTGCATTGGAAGAAGGAGGGGAGGAGGAGGAGGCCGCCAAGGCCTTCTTCTTTTCTTCTCCTTGCTTGCGGCCGAACCAAGAGGAGGAAGAGAGGGGGGCGTACGGCTGAGGAGGAGAGGGCTTGAATGCCCTAGGTGCTGCCCCCTCTTCCCTTTAAATAGGATGTGGAGCTTCTAACTTTTAGGAGCTCCTTGACAAATTTCCAAGAGGGGCGTCGGCCCCTCTTGTGTTGCCGCACCAAGGAGGAAAAGGAGGAGGGGCGTGCGCCCCACCTTCTTGGTTAACCTAATCCTCCTCTAAGGGGGATTAGGAGGCCCTAATGTGGTTAAGTCCTAATCTAATTAGGCTTAGACCAAGGGTGAACCAATTTTGGGTTTAATCAATGCTAGTCCTAATCCAATTAGAACTTAAATGAATTATGACTCCATTGAACTCTTCAATCCTAATCCAATTAGGAGTCATGTTAATTCATTAGATTAATAATTAATTAGGACTTAAGAAATCCTAATCCAATTAGGACTTATTCAATTTTAGTCCTAATCCAATTAGGACTCTTATTTGAATCTGAAGTTCTAATCTAATTAGGACTTCTAGGAATCCTATTCTAAGTAGGAATCTATATTGAATTCAAAATCCTAATCTAATTAGGATTGTCGGAATCCTACTCCAAGTAGGACTCCCAGTCCTAGTCCAAGTAATGATTTTCAGTCCTAATCCAATTAGGACTGCCGGAATCCTACTCCAAGTAGGATTCGTGTTTAAGTCCAATTAATTAGTTCCCATTGTTCCTTCTTCAACTGATCATCAATCGATTGATTACTTATGATTCATAATCACGATTGAACCATCGGATCGGTCAATGCCTCTAATGTGTGTGACCCCATAGGTTCTATTCTGACTGGTAGTGAGATATATGTGATCTCTATGACAATATCATTGAAAACTCCTTTCAATGGGTTGGAACGATTCCAACTCAACTCATTAGGGTTTATTGACCATCGAGATATTTTCTGTGAGTCTCACCATCCACCAGTAACACCTAGCAGCATGTAGTGGCTCCCCAGCAGAATGGAATAATGAACCTCTAGGTGCAGTTATTGTGTGATACAGTCCTTCTATCGTAGATCCCTATAGGACGGAGGTCATGGACAACTCGTCAAACCCCATCGTCTGTCATATGCCAAGATTTATTTGACTTAAGTTCGAGAGTGGAAAACTCTTTCTCCACTTTGCATACTGCCCCGGCCGAGGTCTTACGAACTCAGTCTCATAAATCACATAGGATCTCTCCTTATCTATCAAGGTCGATTGATTCCGTATAGGTGCATACCCTACTTCTACAGTGAACCTATTGCAGCCAATCTACACTGCATGGACCCGTATATCTAGAGATCATGTATACGTGCAGTCAAACTACAATAACCTCACTGTCAGTAGCCGAAGCACCGCAGGTTAAAGGACCAGTCACACTACTGCAATATCAAGCAAGTCACTGACGAGTGGATAGACATCCAAGTGACTTCTTATCTTGTTCATACCGAGCTTCTCAAGCTCCTCTAGGTTCTTAATCATAGTCAGACCGTGATCATGGACAGACTGCCCCTCACGCATCTTTGCTTTGAAGAGCCTC
The DNA here is from genome assembly GCF_009389715.1 of Phoenix dactylifera. Classification (NCBI taxonomy): domain Eukaryota; kingdom Viridiplantae; phylum Streptophyta; class Magnoliopsida; order Arecales; family Arecaceae; genus Phoenix; species Phoenix dactylifera. The sequence goes on along the minus strand of NW_024068112.1, from coordinate 47,071 downwards.
TTGGACACTTCAAAACGAGCTGTGCGACTCTGCTCACCATACAACTCTTGCAGGTGTGCCAGTATGTCCCTAGCAGTCTTCATATTCTCATGCTGGCATTGGAGTTCATTGGACATGGATGCCATGATGTAGCACTTGACCCTAATGTCATCGTCTGTCCACTTTTCATGCGTCGCACGCTGATCAGCGGTCGAACGTGCTGGTAATGTGGGGATATCATTGTTGAGCACATAGCTTATTTTCTCGCAACTCAGAACAATTTTGAGATTTCTAAGCTAGTCTCTGTAATTGGTACCAGTCAGTCTGTTGGTCTCAAGAATACGGGTCAAAAGGTTTGAGGCTGACATTGTGATCTGCAGAGAGTAAAGATTCTAGTTAGATTTTTGTACTTGATCCTAATTTATTCTAGGATCTTTTAGAACAAATGTACCTCCCACTATTTTCTCGAATTTCTCACAATCCCCTGGTAGGAAAACGGAAATCCTACACGACTAGGATTTCTAGTGGGTATTGTGGTTCCACCGATTTATATGCCACCTCACCTAACAGTTATTGATGACACATAAATGGATGAGTCTACAACTCTTGTACAATGTTTCTCAAGCATGTTGCAGTGCTACTTGGTCTCTAAGTCATGTAGACCTCACCTAACAGTTATTGGTCCCATTCCTTAGTTAAGTCAGACCCACCGTATAATCGTAGAAATAAAGTTGTCATTGGGTTCTGACCTAACAGTTATTGGTGCCCAACCCCATCTTTATCTTTACAACATCACATGTCTATAGAGAGGTCCAGCCTCCTGATGCAACTTGCCCACTGTGTCCAGCCAAGATAAGTCAACACTAGAAAGATCTTAGCAGCTCTACTACGGTGGAAGACCTATGGACTTAATATTGGTTCATCATGTCTTAGTGTTTGCAACTTGAGCTCTTCATAAGAGGTAATCGAACAATTGGCTAGGTAAGCAGGTGGGAGGCTCCCCTTACTCAGAGAGTAAGTTTCTAATTAAGTAACCACCTTTCATGCTTTCCTAGACACCAATTAGATCAATTAATCTAATATGACTCGCTCATGTTGGTTCACTCTCGACTTGATTGAGGAGGTTTTAGTTTAGGTCTCATTGGGATTGCTCTACTAGTTTGCATCATATGTAAACCTCTCTACCCCACTCACATTCGCATCACATGCAAACGGCACATCGCAGGCAGTTATAATCGCAGCAATAAATAAAGCTAAACTTTAAATAGGTGATGATCACGAATTCTAATTAGGTCATATTACAAGTACATGCACGTCAATCGATCAGTTGGTCTTCAATTCTTGAATTGGTCCCGAGCCTTCTTGATTCGATCCCTGATCAACTCTTGATCCAATCGCCATCAACCACTCAGATCGCCGTTCATCTCATGTACTGTCTTCGACTTGATCGTTGACGTACATTACATCACAGAAATACAACCAGATATAAAATAATAAATTGCATCCCCTTTTAGGAGGCACGCAGGCCTCTCAAAATATCAAATAAGATGCATGCAAGCATCTGAAAAATTACATGACATTACAGATCACATCGCAGGTCATTACATTTGATACCAAAAGGGTTTGAATCCTATGATCATCACCGCATGCAACAATTATAATTTTCACATCTGAAATCTAATTGATTATCTTATGACATGGGTTGCTGATCATGCTAAACATGATTCTAAACTTTGTAATCCCATTAACAATGCAATTAGAATCATCAATTTATCACATAAAAATCAGCATGCAAAAATCAGCAACCCTGAAAAATCTGCATGCAGAAAATTTTCAGCATGCATAACCTTTTAAATTTCAGATCTAAGATGCCTATTAATAATTAATCCTTACCTTAATCTACGAAGCCTAGGCTCTGAAACCACTTTTAGAAACCCGCCCATGCCGCAGAAAATCAAAAAATTTCAGATGCAGCTGAAGTGGCATGCGCGGGATCAATCGTTCATCTAATGAACGTTATTCAAAAACCGTTCGTAGATAGATAAGGATTAAAATTTTTAAAACATTATGAATATCAGATCTTCACCTTGTGCGGGTAGATGATCACCGCAAACTGAAGTTCGTGGTTTAGGATGAAGGTTCGCTTGAAGCAGCACATGCGTCCGACCTCTACGAGTATCCACACGAAGCAAAAACCGATCCAAGCTTCTTTGTCTCCCCGGGGTGCTAGCTCCCTTGTAGAGACAACTTTAATGGCTGATGTCCTCCCTTTGGATCAACTCTTGATTGTGCTTGGGAGGAGGAAGAAGAAGGATGAAGAAAGGAAGAGGAACGAAGCCCCTGCAGCCTTCTTTCTTTTTCCTGCGTTGGAAGAAGGAGGGGAGGAGGAAGAGGCCGCCAAGGCCTTCTTCTTTTCTTCTCCTTGCTTGCGGCTGAACCAAGAGGAGGAAGAGAGGGGGGGCGTACGGCTAAGGAGGAGAGGGCTTGAATGCCCTAGGTGCTGCCCCCTCTTCTTAAATAGGATGTGGAGCTCCTAACTTTTAGGAGCTCCTTGACAAATTTCCAAGAGGGGCGCCGGCCCCTCTTGTGTTGCTGCACCAAGGAGGAAAAGGAGGAGGGGCGTGCACCCCTCCTTCTTGGTTAACCTAATCCTCCTCTAAGGGGGATTAGGAGGCCCTAATGTGGTTAAGTCCTAATCTAATTAGGCTTAGATCAAGGGTGAACCCATTTTGGGTTTAATCAATGCTAGTCCTAATCCAATTAGAACTCAAATGAATTATGACTCCATTGAACTCTTCAATCCTAATCCAATTAGGAGTCATGTTAATTCATTAGATTAATAATTAATTAGGACTTAAGAAATTCTAATCCAATTAGGACTTATTCAATTTTAGTGCTAATCCAATTAGGACTCTTATTTGAATCCGAAGTCCTAATCTAATTAGGACTTCTAGGAATCCTATTCTAAGTAGGAATCCATATTGAATTCAAAATCCTAATCTAATTTGGATTGTAGGAATCCTACTCTAAGTAGGACTCCCAGTCCTAGTCCAAGTAGGATTTTCAGTCCTAATCCAATTAGAACTTCCGGAATCCTACTCTAAGTAGGATTCGTGTTTAAGTCCAATTAATTAATTCCTATTGTTCCTTCTTCAACTAATCATTAATCGAATTGATTACTTGTGATTCATAATCACGATTCAACCATCGGATCGGTCAATGCCTCTAATGTGTGTGACCCTATAGGTTCTATTCTGACTAGTAGATATATTGCGATCTCTATCACAATATCATTGAAAACTTCTTTCAATGGGTTGGAACGATTTCAACTCAACTCATTAGGATTTATCGACCATCGAGATATTCTCTGTGAGTCTCACCATCCACCAATGACATCTAGCAGAATGTAGTGGCTACCCAGCAGAATGAAATAATGAACCTCTAGGTGCAGTTATTGTGTGATACAGTCCTTCTATCGTAGATCCCTACAGGATGGAGGTCATGGACAACTCGTCAAACCCCATCGTCTGTCATATGTCAAGATTTATTTGACTTAAGTTCGAGAGTGGAAAACTCTTTCTCCACTTTGCATATTGCCCCGGCCGAGGTCTTACGAACTCAGTCTTATAAATCACATAGGATCTCTTCTTATCTATCAAGGTCGATAGATTCCATATAGATGCATTTTCTACTCCTACAGTGAACCTATTGCAGCCAATCTACACTGTATGGACCCGTATGTCTAGAGACCATGTATACGTGTAGTCAAACTACAATAACCTCACTGTGAGTAGCCGAAGCACCGCAGGTTAAAGGACCAGTCACACTACTGCAACATCAAACAAGTCACTGACGAGTGGATAGACATCCAAGTGACTTATTGTCTTGGTCACGCTCAGTCCCTTGTTCTTTAACAAGCACCTGCACTATTACTTCAGTGTCGCCACACCGTGGACTCGAGTCTCGTCCATCCACAAGGAAAGCAATGTGTGCACTGATCTCATTGGATCGATCACCATCCTCATGATGATCCATTGATCAGGAGCATTCAAAAATTAATCACCAATGATGCATGGCTCAAATTCTTAACTCTTAAGAATATGCATCATCATCTTATTAATTCTTAGACGATTCATAGACACATAAACAATATGAATGAAAAAGATGCTTTTTATTTATTCAATAATAAATAGTCAAGTACAAAATTATATCCTAGAATTAACAATGTGTCAGCCAGATTGGCTTCTAGGGCATACATCTAACAAAAGGTTGCGAGTCGACTCCGATGCTTGGCGAGTCGACTCCATATGGTCTCGAGTCGACTCCATAAAAAGGCTAACAAAAAGATAGAACGTTAGTTTTTGAGACCCTGTCAACGAGCCGACTCGCGAAGACTACGAGTCATCTCCCATATCAGCCGAGTCGACTCCTAGTTTGTCCGAGTCGACTCCTTGAGAAAAGCAGTCTGAAAGGCAGAGATTCAGTTTCGAAGATCCTGTGAACGAGTCGACTCCAAGTGTTCTAGAGTCGACCCCCCAAGTTAGCCGAGTCGACTCCAGCAAGGCCCGAGTCAACTCTGAGGCAGATCAGTTCAAAAGATAGAGAATCAATTTTTCGGTCTCTGAGAGCGAGACATCTGCCGAAGATCTCGAGTCGCCTCTTAAGACAGCCGAGTCGACTCCAAGTAAACCCAAGTCGACTCGAGGAAGAAAAATAGAAAGTTAGGTTTCTGGAACCTTGAGAATGAGCCGACCCCTAAGTGCCCGAGTCGTCTCCAGCTGTTGGTGAGTCGACTCCAGTTTGGTTCGAGTTGACTCTAGGATGAGGCATGCACTTTAATTCAAATCTGAAACAGTGGGCGAGTTGTCTCTAGTAAAGAGCGAGTCGATTTCATATCACGCGAGTCGACTCCGATCCCAACGGAAACATTGTCAGATTGTGCAGACGGATCAGAACGGCTCCAAATCACTCTCTAACGACTATTTTTCAAAGAAAATTATTTAAATAGCTAGAGTGAACAGTAGTAGATAAGTAGAGAGTTATTCTATTTGAGCATTAAAGGTTTTCAACCACCAAGAGCCTCCAAAGAGTGAATCAAAGCAAAAGAAGGGTGTAGTGCATTCAACTTCAACCAAAATGGCTTCCTTCGCATTCAAGGCTCTACCTACTATCCTCCATCCTTCGGTTTATTCAAGAAGAGACTCAGAAATCGAGAAGCCCCACTTTCTCATCTCAAATCTGTTTGAGGGCTTCTAACTCAATCTTGTTTATATTGTTTCATATTTGCTTTTTAGAAGCTTTCCTTGTGAACATTAATCTCTTATTTTCTGTACTTAATTCAATCAGGGGATTGAATCAAGAGTTGTAAGATTTGTTGGTGAGCCAAAGATAAAACCAACAGTGTAAGGTTGTGGTTGGTGAACCGAAAAAAATCGACTGGGTTTGATTGTCACCCCGGAAAAACAATCGTTTGGTTCTAGTCGGTGAGCCTATCAAAACCAACCGAGTTCATTGTGATCTCGTGAAAACAACAAGTTTGGTTGTGAGCTTGCAAAACAACCGCCTGTAATCCTAGAGATTATAGTGAACTCCCAAGTCCGGCTTGGGGAGTGGATGAGGAGCAAGTGTTGGCTCCGAACCACTATAAACCTCTCTGTGTTTGTATTGCTCTTTGTCTCTTTCTCTCTCTTCATTCATTACATCTAGTGATATAACTAATCCACTTGCAATAGATTTAGTTAATCACTCACTTTATTTTTGATTGGTCAATAATTACTTAAAACCCAATTCATCCTCCCTCTTGGGTTGTCTCCTTAGGCAACAAGTGGTATCAGAGCAGGAGCTCTCATATCGATTGGTGTTCCAATCTTTAAAAAGAGTAAAAGATTAAGATGACAACCCCTTTTGGATCTTCCCTTAGTGAGGGGCAATCCACCAATAGGCCTCCATTGTTCAGTGGAGCTAACTATACCTATTGGAAGGCTAGAATGAGGATATTTATTCAAGCCCAAGATTATGATGTTTGGAGCATCATAGTTAATGGACCATATATTCCTTCTATCTATGTTGATAACATTGCTATACTCAAGCTTGAAAAAGATTGAGATGATAATGATAGAAGGAAGGCACAACTAAATGCCAAAGCAATGAATGTTCTTTATTATGCCTTGGACCCTAATGAATTCAATAGGATCTCCACCTGTAATTCTGCCAAAGAAATATGGGATAGGCTTGAGGTTACCCACGAGGGTACAAATCAAGTCAAAGAATCCAAAATCAACATGCTAGTTCATAAATATGAGCTATTTAAAGTAGAATCTAATGAAACCATCACTTGCATGTTCACCAGATTTACTGATATTGTCAATAGTTTAAAAAGCCTTGGTAAAAGTTATACTAATAGTGATCTTGTTAGGAAGATTTTTCGTTCTTTACTAAGGTCATGGGAAGCCAAGGTCACGGCAATCCAAGAAGCAAAAGACTTGAATATGCTGCCACTCGAAGAGTTTCTTGGATCTCTAATGACGCATGAGCTCACGATGAAATAACACAGCGAAGAAGAATCCTCCCATAAGAAAAAGGTAATTACGCTCAAGTCTACTTCTTCTAACAAAGATCTTTCTTGTAGTAGCAGTAGTGACGAAAAAGACAATGAGGAAGATGAAGAAGAGGCTCTCCTTGTGCAAAAATTCAGAAGATCCATCAATAGGAAGAAGCCCTTCCATAAGAAGAGATTTCTTTCGAGTTCCTTCAATAAAGATAAAGGTAAGAAAAAGAAAAGTGAGAAAATCGGATGCTACGAATGTAAGAAGCCCGGTCATTTCAGAGCCAACTGCCCCTTGTTGAAGAAGGTCAACAAGCACAAGAAGAAGAAAACTCTTGTCACCATCTGGACTGACTCCGATAAGTCATCATCATCGGAAGAGGAACAAGAGGAGAAGGCCAATTTCTGCCTTATGGCCAACGAGGATGAGGTAAGCACTGAAAACTATTTAGATTTTACTTTTAAAGAATTATATGATGCTTTTAATGAGTTAATGGATGAATATAGAGTACTAACCATTAAAAACAAAGAATTAAAGCTATCTAATGAAACCCACATGTATAAGACAGAAAAGCTAGCAAAGAACAAAGAAAATCGAACTAAGAAAAACCTAGAGCTTGAAACTAACAATAAAATACTGAAACTAAAAACAAAAATCTTAATTAAAGAAAAGGAAGGATTAACAAAGGAAATCTTTGTTTTAAAAAATACCAATCAAACTCTAAAAGATAACTTTATAAAAGATCTAAACTTACTAAAAACAGAAAAACTGAACTTAACAAAAGAACTTGAAAAATATAAACCTATTGTTGAGAAATTTACTTATAGCTCTGAAAAAAAAACTAGAAATGATTCTTAATAGTCAAAGAGCTGTGTTTAATAGAGCCAAATTAGGGTATAAGCCTAAGAACAAACAAAAATTTCTTAAAAACTTCTTTGTAAAAGCCGGTGAAAGTAAAGCTAAAGATGTAACCTATTTTTGTTGTGGTAAAGTATGACATAAAGCTAATGTATGCAACTATAGAAAAATAGAAGCTAAAAGAAAGATTAAAAAGGTTTGGGTTTCAAAAGGCACTAACATAGCTAATCTTGAAGGATCCAAAAAAATTTGGGTACCTAAGACTATATAATTTTCTTGTGTAGGAGTGTCTTTGATAAGTGTTTAATAATTTATAATTTAGTTATCTTTCCATAGCACTTATCAATGTTCTTAAACTGATAAATACATATTTTACCATGAAATTGAATAATCATTGAAATAAATTTAAAAATATGGTAAGAAGTAAATAATTCTTTTCTTAAACCAGACTCTGAACCTGTCTCTCTCGGTTGCGATCTTTCATGAAAACTACAGAAAAACATATAAGGAGGAGATTGTGTTGACCCGGTTTAGTAACCTGATAGAGTTGTAATCAAGCTAAGGTTATAATTAAATGGGTTTTGATCCTGATTAGATTGAAAGTTATAATTAATTATTTTTGTATGGAAAAAATGTTTGATTAACCCTTTTTATTAAGACACGGTCTTGTTTTTAGTCTTGTTTATTTTATCTGGTCGAGTTCGGTCTGAAGCAATTTAACAAGAATTAAATTTAAATAACATTGGGCTCGAGAACAAGTACAAGCAAATCAACGATCATGACCCACCTCAAATCCAAAGCCAATTCCCAACCAATTTCTTACCTGCCTTCGTATAAAATTCATAATTTTAAAACTAAAAAAATAATAATAAAATATCCACAGTAATTTCGGGAAAAATTACTGGAATCACTGTTCATATGAACAGTGTTCCGTGAAAACACTGTTCATATGAACAGTGTTACGAAAAAAAAATAATAATAATAAAAATAAAAACTCATTCCACTGTTCATCTTCTTCCTCCGGCAGAGCATCTCGGCCGTCCACCTTCCACTGCGTCTTCCCGTTGATCCCACGGCCATCCACCTTCCACGGCGTCCTCCCGTCGATCCCGCGGCCAGCCTCTCTTCCTAGCCATCCGTGATCAGCCATCCACGGAGCATCCGGAGCCACCGATCCAGCCACCTTCTTCTTCAGCCCTCCCGAATCTCCTCCGCAATCATCGTCCGTCCACCCTTCAGCTTCCGAATCCTAGAGCTGGCGTAGCGACTCTTCCTTTTTCGGATTCCTAGCTCTAAGCGTGATCGGCTCTTCCCAGCGTCCTCGGGTGTTCCGCCATCAGCCGTGTGCAGCTAGCGATCATACAATCTCCCAGCGTATCCTCCTCTTCCGTGATCCAATCTCCCCGTAATTCGCCCGGAATGCATCCGTTGGATCCTTTATCCATCCGTGAAGGAAGCCCCAGTAGCCTATGAGCCAAGCTCTTCCGCGTTCGAGCTCCACGGATCACGCCTATTTCCAGCCATCAGCCGCATGCAACAACGCCCATAATCCAGCCTCCGCGAGATCAAAGACCGCAGACCACGCCTTCCTCTCTTGGAATCGATCGCTGGGTCTTCGGCGAACTATAAGAGGAAGACGGAAGAAGGGAGGCGGGGGGGAGAGAGCACGGTTTGAAGAACAGAGCATGCTCTGTTTTGTGCCAAAAAGGGGAATAAAAAAAAAAAAATAGAGGGAGGCTGGGAGCGGATCAATTAGTGAAAGAAAAAGAAGGAAGGACTAGAGGCGGATGGCGTGGAGCATCTCAGCAAGCCGATCAAAGTCGCCGAGCATCATGAGTAGTTAAACCTCGGTTTAGGGGTTTGACGAAGCCATAGAGGAGTATCCGTCTCGTTTTTATTGACTTGAGTGTGTATTGTAAGATTGTTGCATGATGAAGAATTTATCAATTGATCTTATGATTTATTCAATTTATATGAATCGTTTATCTTGCAGAAAATATTTTACATAGATTGATCTATTTCATCGAATCCAACACCTGTGGTTTAGAGGAGATATTCATGTGACATCAATTTCATATTTAATGATTTAATGATCAGATGCATCATGCTAGGTTAGACAGGCCATGCTTATCGTTAGAGTAGATGGTCTGTGCTAGACTTAGATGATTCATGCTGGGAATTAGTTATAATTTTTAATGATTGCTTTGGCTTGTAGTCGAAAGTAATCAAGTCTTAAATACAACTCAATCATTAAAAGCGTCACGGATATAAATCTATCGGTGTAATCTAGCCCTAAACATCTCTCTCCATAGATAATTCATACTACTACACCCATATTAATTCTTAGTTTTTATCATTTACTCTAGCTTATGCCCTTTGAAGTAATTATTTAATTAGAAAAAATAACTTATCTCCAATTCCTGTGGACCAACACCCATAATCACTATCCTACAGGATACGTGCTATTGCGTGGTTTATTTTTGAAATTGAAAGAACCGATCAATTTTTGACGTCGTTGCCGGGGATTGCTAGCATAGTTGTTTTTCTTTTCATTTCAAAAAAAAAACTTTCAAAATATATATATATATATCTCTAAAATAAAAATATTTTCTATTTTTGTTACTTTTCTTATCTTCTTTTTCTCTCTTACTAATTTTTAATTTCTTTTTGGTATTATTTGTTCAAAAATCGAAGAGAAAATCTGGGACTATCAAAAAGGAATGCTTTAGAGGTTTGCTTAAATAAAAAAAAATTTGCTGGAAAAATTTCCTTTGGTAACCTCTAAACCTTTCTTGTTTAAATTGATTATTAGCTTGAAATTTTGTGGTGATTGTTTGATTTTAATTTCAGCAAAGGTATGAATGCATGCTTGATACACATACACAAATTAATCCGCACATAGTAAGCGTAATTATCCAAACAAGATAAGAGCCGGATTTCATCACCGGACTTTTGCCCAACTTAGGTGAACTCAATCTCACATAGTGTCACTTTAATTAAAATCAATTAGACGTTGGTCCCTAGGGACATTCGAGCTCAATAGGATGAAGATCACCGAAAGTTGCACCAATTTCGTTCTGTGGCTTAGTTGACGTATAGGCAAGCTTTGTCCCTATAAGGGAGACAGTTCATCTGTTCGAGGCAAGTGGTTTTTAAGTGGGACCTTTACGAACGCATCGTGACCCCTCCACTTACCTGGGAGCTTACCTGGTCAACTCGGTTCATTAGACCGGATTGGAGGCTTAGGTGCCCTCTTCAAACCAGTTAGGAGTTGTCTAGTGATTTTAGGCGAATACAAGGATTTGATGTGTTGTTCTTTTATTGTATGCTTGACTGATCAAGTACTAGTTTATGCAAGGAAGTCGTTCTAGAGTACGTGACCTATTACCTTTTGACCCTGAAATAGAACGGGCCTTTAGGAATATTCGAGCTGAGATCAGAACATTAGAATCATTCCCACCTCCTGAGATGGCTGAAGAACAACCTAAACTCCTGAGGGAGTACTTTACTCCCACCATTTACACTTCCCCATCTTGCATTCGATTACCTGAAGTAGCAGCGGTACAATATGAAATAAAGTCTAGCGTGATCCAAATGCTCCCATCTTTTTATGGGCTCACCAACGAAGGCCCATATAAACACTTAGATGAATTTCTTGAGATTTGCACCACTGTCAAGATTCAGAACTTCACTGATGATGCTCTGAAACTTAGATTATTCTTCTTCTCCCTTAAAGATAGAGCCAAGCAATGGCTGAATTCTTTAGAAGCCAATTCGATTCGTTCCTGGGATCAAATGCAACAAGAATTCCTTAAAAAATACTTTCCAATAGGAAGAACGAACCAGTTTAGACGTGCCATCACGAGCTTCTTCCAAACTGAGGGAGAAGAATTTCATGAAACTTGGAAGAGATTTTGGGACCTAATCCGTAAATGCCCACATCATCAAATACCTAAATGGCAGCTAGTGCAATGTTTCTATGACGGATTGACCTGAACGAAACCGTCAGATGATCGATGCTGCATGCGGGGGGATTTTCATGCTTCAAAATGAGCATGAAGCATGGCAATTATTTGAAAATCTTAATGAAAACTCCCTTCACCATGCTTCTTGCTCTCGTCAAGCACCCTCGAGTTCTCAAAGAAAAGGGACCATTTGTGAAATAAGTCATTCTATCGACCTGTCTAGCAAGGTAGATGCATTGTCCCATAAGATTGACCAACTGATGATAGGAGGACATGTCGTTAGCTCTTCCCAAGCACAAGTGTGTGCTATCTATTCTAGCCCATCGCATCCTATTCATGAGTGCCCCTCAGCACCCCAATTCTCCGAACTCGTGCAAGAACACATCAATGCTGCCCAAACACAGCCCAGACCGGGTAATGACCCATTTTCCAATACATATAACCCGGGATGGCGGAATCATCCAAATTTTTTTTGGAGGCAGCAAGCTTCGAATACTGCCCAACCCTACTCCCAAAATTTTCAGAACCCTCAGAATTTTCATCTCTACCATCCCTCAACTCAATTTCAACACCCTCCTCCTCCAACCTAAAGAAATACAGCCTTTGAGGAGAAAGTGTTGACTGCCCTTCAAGGTTTGGAGGCAAACACACAACTATTGCACTCTCACACGCAATCAATTGCTAAGCTAGAATCCCAAATGGGTTAACTAGCTAATGCATTAAACAAGCGAGAGGAAGGCAAGCTTCCAAGTCAACCAATGAGTAATCCAAGGGGACAATACGTGGCTCAAGAAACTCGACTAAATCATGAGCAAGCCAATGCTTTGACTACCCTTAGGAGTGGACGTGTGATAGATAATAAGGTCGGGGAGGGTAACAGCAAGGAAGGTGAAGAAGAGGAGAAGAATGTATCACATGAAAATCCAAAACCTTCTTCAGCTAGTCCACCATCTGCCACAACCCACATTCCAAAGGCCCCATTCCCTGAAGCACTTAATGCACCCACTCCCTTTGGCAAGAAGGGAACTTCACTAGAAGAGATGATGGAGGTCTTCAAACAAGTTAAAATCAACCTCCCGCTCCTTGATGCCATCAAACAAGTTCCCTCCTATGCCAAATTTCTCAAAGATCTTTGCACCCAAAAGCGAAAATCTAGGACACATGTGCCTAAAAAGGTCCTCCTAACTGAGCAGGTAAGTTCCATTCTCCAACACAACACCCCTCCAAAATTCAAAGATCCTGGCGCTCCCACTATTTCCTGTGTCATAGAAAATAACTCCATCGACCGAGCACTCTTAGATCTAGGGGCAAGTATGAATCTTTTACCCTATTCAGTCTATGAGAAATTTGGGTTAGGTGAATTAAAACCTACCTCGGTGTCCTTATAATTGGCTGATCGATCTGTGAAGATACAACGGGGGATGATTGAAGATGTTCTTGTCAAGGTAGACAAATTCTATTTTTCAGTAGATTTTATCATCCTTGATATGGAACATGTGCCCAACATAAAAAAATAAATTCCTGTGATTCTTGGTCGTCCCTTTTTAGCGACAGCCAATGCATGTATCAACTGTAGAACTGGGGCAATGGATATATCATTTGAAAACATGAAAATTAAGTTGAATGTGTTTCATGCCGCTGACCAACATGTGAGGGAAGACGAGTGTTGCCTAATTGATGAAATGGATGATCTTGTAGAGGAAGCCCTTCCCTATATCTTAGCAGATGACCCCCTAGAGGCATGCTTGGCCCATTTTGACATTGACAACTTTGATATAGACAAGGCCAGAGAAGAAGTCAACATCTTATTCGACAACCAATCTCTCATGAGTTTCTTTCCTTGAAAGATCCGACCTGAACCTCTTCCTCCCATTGCTAGCACACCACTTTGTCCTTCCATTGATTCTCCACCTAAACTTGAGTTGAAGCCACTTCCGACAACTCTTAAGTATGCTTTTCTAGGACCAGAAGATACTCTCCCTGTAATCATCGCGGCCAGCTTATCTACGAAACAGGAAGTTAAACTTTTAAGGGTGCTAGAAGAGAATAAACATGCCATAGGATGGTCTGTAGCCGATTTGAAAGGGGTTGACCCCTCCGTTTGCATGCATCGAATTCACCTCGAAGATGATGCAAAGCCCACCCGAGAAATGCAAAGAAGACTCAATCCTAACATGAAGGAGGTAGTCAAGAAAGAAGTGGTGAAGTTATTAGATGCTGGAATCATTTATCCAATTTCTGATAGTAAGTGGGTAAGTCCGACACAAATGGTGCCAAAAAATCAGGTATCACTGTGGTTGAAATACGGAAGGAGAATTGATACAAACACGCACAACCACGGGTTGACGCATGTGCATTGACTACAGAAAACTCAACTCAATGACTAGGAAGGAACCATTTTTCTCTACCTTTCATAGATCAAATTTTGGAACGGTTGGCTGGTCAAGGTTTCTACTGTTTCCTAGATGGGTTATTCTGGATATAATCAAATACATGTTTACCTAGATGATTAAGAGAAAACCACCTTTACCTGTCCATTTGGGACTTTTGTATATAGGAGGATGCCTTTTGGACTATGCAATGCACCCGCAACTTTTTCAACAATGTATGATGGCCATTTTTTCAGATATGGTGGAAAACTTTTTAGAAGTGTTCATTGATGATTTCTCAGTTTTTGGCCTATCTTTTGACGATTGTCTGGAAAATTTAACCTTAGTTTGAAAAGATGTAAGGAGACCAACCTAATGTTAAGTTGGGAAAAGAGCCATTTCATGGTTCAAGAAGGCATAGTCTTGGGACACGTCGTGTCCAAAAGGGGCATTGAAGTAGATAAAGCCAAAGTCAATCTTATTTTAATCTCCCTCCGCCCAAAACTATGAAACAAATCCGATCATTCCTTGGCCATGCTGGTTTCTACCGTCGCTTCATTCAGGACTTCAGTAAGATTTCCAAACCCTTGTGCAATCTTCTTGCCGAGGACACTCCTTTTGCCTTTGATGAAGCATGCGAGGAGGCATTTGAAAATCTTCGCTTGAAATTAACCACTGCAACTATCATACGCCCCCCTAATTGGATCCTTCCATTTGAACTGATGTGTGACGCATCCGACTATGCCATTAGGGCAGTTTTAGGGCAACGGCTAGAAAAGGTACCTCATGTCATCTACTACGCTAGTAAAGCACTCTCAAATGCACAATTGAACTACACCACCACTGAGAAAGAGTTACTAGCTGTAGTATTCGCGCTAGACAAATTTCGATCTTACCTTTTACGATCCAAGGTTACCGTATTCACTGATCATGCTACCCTCCGACACTATCTTGCAAAGAAGGATACCAAACCCCGTCTGATTCGATGGATTCTTTTACTACAAGAATTTGACCTAAAAATTCGTGATAAGAAGGAATTGCAAATGTCGTAGCGAACCACTTATCTAGGATTCTTCTTGAGCCCTCTAAAAATACCTCATCCTTACACGATTCTTTTCCAGATGAACAATTATTTGAGGTACAAGGAATGAAAACGCCATGGTTTGCAAACATAGTGAATTACCTTGCCATAGGACGAATTCCTGATGATTGGTCAACTCAAGACAAGAATCGATTCTTTTCACAAGTGAAATTCTATTATTGGGATGATCCCGATCTATTCAAGTATTGTCCCGATCAAGTAATTCGTCGTTGTGTCCCCGAATGCGAATTTCAAAGTATTCTTTCATTCTGCCATTCACAAGCTTGTGGGGGACATTTTGGGGGTAGAAAAACTGCAGCAAAATTTTACAGAGTGGATTTATTGGCCCACACTTTTCAAAGATGCCCATAACTTTTGCCAAACTTGTGAACGGTGCCAACAGATGGGTACCATCTCCGTAGAGATATGATGCCTCTTAATCCTATTTTAATTGTAGAAATTTTTGATGTCTGGGGTATTGACTTTATGGGCCCTTTCCCACCATCTTTTGGGTTCGATACATTCTGGTAGGGGTTGATTATGTTTCAAAATGGGGTAGAAGCTGTTCGCCACTAAAACTAATGACCTCAAGGTTGTGATTAAATTTTTACATGAAATATCTTTTGTCGTTTTGGCACACCCCGAGCCATCATGAGTGATGGGGGATCTCATTTTTGCAATCGGTCTTTCGAGGCTTTGGCTAGCAAAGATATTAACATCACCCACCAAAGTTGCCACCCCATACCATCCCCAAACAAAGTGGACAAGTCGAGGCGTCCAATAGGGAGTTAAAATATATCTTAGAGATAACGGTACGTTCCGATAGGAAAGATTGGTCTCAAAGAATAAATGATGCACTCTAGGCCTACCATACTGCCTACAAAACTCCTATTGGCATGTCCCCCTACCGATTAGTTTTTGGAAAAGCTTGTCACTTATCGGTTAGAACTTGAACATAGAGTTTTCTGGGCTATCAAAAGTTTAACTTAGACATGGCAGTAGCTGGTCCTAACCGAAAACTCCAACTAAGTGAACTTGAAGAGTTGCGCAATGAGGTCTATGAGAATGCTAAAATTTATAAAGCAAGGACTAAGGCTTTTCATGATAAAATATTAACCCGTAAGTCCTTCGAACCTGGTCAAAAGGTTTGGGCTATTCAATTCCAAGTTGCGACTCTTCCCGGATAAACTTCTCTAGTGGGATGGACCATTCATAGTGAAAAAGGTTTCTCCTTATGGTGCAATAGAGATCCAACACTCATGGTGGGACATGTTTTAAAAGTCAATGGCCAAAGGTTAAACCTTATGTAGACTATGTTGCCAACAGGCAAATTGATCGAATCCCTTAATTTGACGATCCTATTTATCCAAATAATTAAGGATGCACTGTGTCTGGCTGAAGACAATAAACTTAGCGCTTGTTGGGAGGCAACCCAATTCTCTTAGATTTCTTTAACATTGAGGACAATGTTAGGTTTAGGTTTGGGGGTATTTTTAAGTATTTTTAACATTTTTGTTTTGTTTGCATCTCTTGCATTCGTTTTCACTTCATAATGTCAGGTTTATTTAAAATTTATATTTATTTTTAAAAAAAAGTGTTCATTTTCATTTTTATAAAATAAAAAAAAATAATAAAAAATAATAAAAAAAAATTTTTTTTTTACCTAATTTCTATACATTAATGCGAGAATGATAAACACACAAGGTATATAAAATCTAAAAAGCCCAATGACTAGTCGGAAGTAATACAAATTTAAGTTCTTTTCATTAAGTCTCTCTTAGGGAGTTGTAAGCTAATTAATACTTCGGAATTTCACTACACACTGGCCGACACTTCTAAGGTCTAGGCTCGACATTATGTTGATAGTATAGTAGCAACCTTGGACCCTGATGAATCATACTTATCTAATCCAAAAAAAAAAAATCATCAATAAAATGGATTTAGTCAGGAACATCGAAAAGGGCTACCTATTGTCAAAGGTCAGTGGGCTTGTGATGAGGACTCCGAGCATAAGTCCGTAGGGGAGTCTTGATGCCCGACACCTTATGCCAACTGGTGTGAGAGTTGTCGACTGATTGCTCGTTACACGGAGAAATCACCACAAGAGTAAAAGTGCACAATTTATATATAAAAAAAAAAAAAAAAACTCTGTATTGACCTTGAAAAAGACAATAGTGTGAAAGCCGTCGTTGTAAAAATTCGAGTAAACTGGAATATTACAGATAAAGCCCGTGAGGTACTAAAGTAAACATCCACAACTCTCGAAATCCTGCAGATAAAATGATTTTGAATCAGTGAACAGGTCCTTTCGACCAATCCTTGGAAACTACTAGTCTTTGCAATATTTTGGATCCGAACCCTTAGCTTGTGTACGGTCCAGATTTCACCGAGCACTCCAGTATAAATAAGTCTTACAACTCCCTAACGGAAACTTAATGACTTCAACTTGAATTGCATCTTGACCTAGGATTTGGGCTGACTTAGTAAATAAAACCATGTGTGCTTTGAAATTCTTATCATTTATGTATCTTAAATTAGATTTAATAAAAAAAGAGAGTTTTTGAAATTCTTAGCTAGTATGCATTTGGAATTTGATTTTCACTTCATAGATCAATCATTTAAAAAAAAAAGAAATTAATAATAATAACAATATATAAATGATTTATTTTAAGATTGAAGTTTGTGGGTATCTTCACTGAAAACCTCACGAGACTATAACTCGTCCACTAGGGTAACCTAGGGGTTTAAAGCCTTGTTGCATATGGTAAATGCAAGCGATGCCTGCGAAAGTGAGTTAAAATTTTCTTTTCTAGTTTTATTTTGCTCGAGGACTAGCAAAACATAGGTTTGGGGGGTGATAAGTGCTTAATAATTTATAATTTAGTTATCTTTTTAGCACTTATCAATGTTCTTAAACTGATAAATACATATTTTACCATGAAATTGAATAAACATTGAAATAAATTTAAAATATGGTAAGAAGTAAATAATTCTTTTCTTAAATCAGACTCTGAACTTGTCTCTCTCTGGTTGCGAATCTTTCATGAAAACTACAAAAACATATAAGAGGAGATTGTGTTGACCCGGTTTGTAACCTGATAGAGTTGTAATCAAGCTAAGGTTATAATTAAATGGGTTTTGGTCTGATTAGATTGAAAGTTATAATTAATTATTTTGTATGGGAAAAATGTTTGATTAACCCTTTTTTATTAAGACACGATCTTGTTTTAGTCTTGTTTATTTTATCTGGTCGAGTTCGGTCTGAAGCCAGTTTAGCAAGAATTAAATTTAAATAACATTGGGCTCGAGAACAAGTTCAAGCAAATCAATGATCGTGACCCACCTCAAATCCAAAGCCAATTTTCAACCAATTTCTTACCTGCCTTCGTATAAAATTCATAATTTTAAAACTAAAAAAATAATAATAAATATCCACGGTAATTTCGAGAAAAAATTACTGGAATCACTGTTCATAATGAACAGTGTTCTGTGAAAAACACTGCTCATATGAACAGTGTTACGAAAAAAAAAAAATAATAATAAAAATAAAAACTCATTCCACTGTTCATCTTCTTCCTCCGGCAGAGCATCTCGGCCGTCCACCTTCCACTGCGTCTTCCCGTCGATCCCGCGGCCGTCCACCTTCCACGGCGTCCTCCCGTCGATCCCGCGGCCAGCCTCTCTTCCTAGCCATCCGTGATCAGCCATCCACGGAGCATCCGGAGCCACCGATCCAGCCACCTTCTTCTTCAGCCCTCCCGAATCTCCTCCGCAATCATCGTCCGTCCGTCACACCCTTCAGCTTCCGAATCCTAGAGATGGTGTAGCGACTCTTCCTTTTTCGGATTCCTAGCTCTAAGCGTGATCAGCTCTTCCAGCGTCCTCGGGTGTTCCGCCATCAGCCGTGTGCAGCTAGCGATCATACAATCTCCCAGCATGTCCTCCTCTTTCGTGATCCAATCTCCCCGTAATTCGCTCGGAATGCATCCGTTGGATCCTTTATCCATCCGTGAAGGAAGCCCCAGTAGCCTGTGACCCAAGCTCTTCCGTGTCCGAGCTCCACGGATCACGCCTATTTCCAGCCATCAGCCGCATGCAACAGCGCCCATAATCCAGCCTCCGCGAGATCAAAGACCGCAGACGACGCCCTCCTCTCTTGAAATCGATCGCTGGGTCTTCGGCGAACTATAAGAGGAAGACGGAAGAAGGGAGGCGGGGGGGAGAGAGCACGGTTTGAAGAACAGAGCATGCTCTATTTTGTGCCAAAAAGGGGAATAAAAAAAAATAAAAAAAATAGAGGGAGGCTGGGAGCGGATCAATTAGTGAAAGAAAAGAAGGAAGGACTAGAGGCGGATGGCGTGGAGCATCTCAGCAAGCCGATCAAAGTCGTCGAGCATCATGAGTAGCTAAACCTCGGTTTAGGGGTTTGACGAAGCCATAGAGGAGTATCCGTCTCGTTTTTATTGACTTGAGTGTGTATTGTAAGATTGTTGCATGATGAAGAATTTATCAATTGATCTTATGATTTATTCAATTTATATGAATCGTTTATCTTGCAGAAAATATTTTACATAGATTGATCTATTTCATCGAATCCAACACCTGTGGTTTGGAGGAGATATTCATGTGACATCAATTTCATATTTAATGATTTAATGATCAGATGCATCATGCTAGGTTAGACAGGTCATGCTTATCGTTAGAGTAGATGGTTTGTGCTAGACTTAGATGATTCATGCTGAAAATTACTTATAATTTTTAATGATTGCTTTGGCTTGTAGTCGGAAGCAATCAAGTCTTAAATACAACTCAATCATTGAAAGCATCACAGATATAAATCTATCGGTGGAATCTAGCCCTAAACACCTCTCTCCATAGATAATTCATACTACTACACCCATATTAATTCTTAGTTTTTATCATTTATTCTAGCTTATGCCCTTTGAAGTAATTATTTAATTAGAAAAAAAAACTTGTCTCCAATCCCTGTGGACCGACACCCATAATCACTATCCTACAGGATACGTGCTATTGCGTGGTTTATTTTTGAAATTAAAAGAACCGATCAGTCTTGCAGCCAAGCTCAATAAACACTATTGGTACTTGGATAGTGGCTGCTCAAGACACATGACGGATGACAAGGAGCAATTCTTCATCCTAGAATCTAAGAAAGGAGGTGCAGTGACTTTTGGAGACAATAACCAAGGTCACGTCATTAGTATCGGTAAAATACAAATCACACCTTCAAACCTTGTTGATAATGTTCGTCTATAGATGGTCTTAAGCATAATTTACTTAGCGTTAGTCAATTATGTGATAGAGGTTTTGAGGTTTTGTTTAAGTCATCTTTATGCATCATAACCAATTCAAATGACAATAGCTTAGTTTTCAAAGAACTAAGACGTGACAATGTTTATGTAGTAGATCTTGATGATCTTGCTAAAAACAGCCGCTGCTTAGTAGCTAATGATACTAAGCTCAATGAGGCAAGTTGGTTATGGCATCGTAAATTAGGTCATGCAAGCATGGATACACTTTCTAAATTAATTAAAAGAGATTCTGTGATTGGTTTGCTAAAGTTGAAATTTGAGAAAAATAAAATTTGTAGAGCGTGTCAATTTGGCAAACAATCTAGAAATTCTTTTAAGTCTATAAACTGTGTTTCTACTACTAGACCTTTTGAGCTACTTCACATGGATTTTTTTGGACCAACTAGAACTATAAGCCTTGGTGGAAAGAAGTAAGGTCTTGTGATAGTAGATGATTTTTCTAGATATACATGGATCATATTTTTGGCTCATAAAGATGAAGCATTTTCAGCATTCAAGAAATTTCATAAGGAAGTAACTAATGTAAAAAATACTTCAGTTATAGCTATTAGGAGTGATCATGGAACAGAATTTGAAAATCATCTCTTTGAAAAATTTTGTAGTAAAAAGGGGATAACTCATAACTTTTCTGCACCTAGGACTCCACAACAAAATGGAGTGGTAAAAAGAAAGAATAGAACCCTAGAAGAAATGGCTAGGACCATGTTGTGTGAAAGTGATCTTCCAAAGTACTTTTAGGCTGAAGCTACTTTATGAACTTTGGAGAGATAGAAAATCCAAAGTAAATTACTTTCATGTTTTTGGTTGTAGGTGTTTCATTCATAATAATGGTAAAGATAACTTAGGCAAATTTAATTCCAAATCTAATGAAGGTATCTTTTTGGGATACTTTACATCAAGTAGGGCATATAGAGTCTTGAACAAAAGAACTCTTGCTGTTGAAGAATCTATTCATGTTATTTTTGATGAGACTAACGATGCTTCCTCTAGCAAGAAAGTAGCTTTTGATGATGATGTAGGGATACTTAAAGAAAAGATGGATGACATGACCTTACAAGAGGATGAACCGAAGCAAATTGAAGAGACTTCAACAAGCCAAGAGGTAATTGCTGATCATGCGGGCTTACAAAAGGCTTGGAGGTATGCTTACGGTCACCCAAAGAGATTGAATCTTAGATGATCCATCTCAACCTATTAAGAACTAGACTTCTCTTAGGAACTAAATAATCATCTTGCATTTGTAACACATTTAGAACCTAAAAAACATTAGAAGCTGAAAATGATGTAATTGGATAAACGCTATGCAAGAGGAACTTAACCAATTTACAAGAAATAATGTAATGGAACTTAGTTGAAAGACCCTCTGAATACTCAACATTGAAACTAAATGGGGTACAAAAATAAGCATGATGGTGAGTTGTGATTGGGAACAAGGCTAGACTAGTAGCAAAGGGCAATATATCAAGAAGAAGGGATAGACTGTTGGAATCCCACGCACGCCGCAGAAAAATCAAACGTAGCAGAAGGCATGCGCGAGATCCCATTCATCGCCTGAACAATATTTAAAACTGTCGTTTGTAGATAGTTAGGATTAAAAAAAAAAATTTACATAATAGGAAGACATCAGATCTTCACCTTGTGTGGGTAGATATTCTCCGCGAATCTGATGATCGTGGTATTTGTTGGAAGGTTTGGTTGAAGCATACGCATCCAGCCTCTACGGTATCCACACGAGGCAGAGGACCAATCCAAACTCTCTAATCTTTCCCAGGGTGCTAGTCCTTGCAGAGATACGTTTTGATGGCTGAAATCCTCTCTTTTGAACTCAACTCTTCGATTGCCTTAGAGAGGAGGAGAAGGATGGATCAAAAGGGCAAAATCCCTTCAGCCTTTTTTTTTTCTTTTTCTTTTGGAACCAAAGAAGAGAGGGAGGAAGGGCTACATGCCTACTTCTTTTTCTCTTGCTTGCTGGTGGCTGAAACCCAAGAGGAGGAGGCTTTCCATGGCACAAAAACCAAGAGGGGAGGAGGCACCCTCATGGCACAAAGGAAGGAGAGAAGAGGGATATCACGGCATGTATCAATCAGCCTTTTTTTTCTTTGCGGGTCACCCTTATTCTCCTTTTTGTGTTATTTTCGGCTGATTCCAAGAGGGATGGGTGCTGTTCAACAGTTCCAAAGAGAGGGGAAAAAGTCACCTCACGGCTGCCCCCCCTTTTTTTTAAATTTTTTAAGTAAGGGTTGGAGCTCCTAAAATTTAGGAGCTCAACCTTATCTTTGACTCAAGAGGAGGGGCGTACGCCCCTCCTCATTTTTTTCACGTAATGCACCAGGAAGGGGCGTACGACCCTCCCTCTTATCCCTTCTTTTATATCCATGCCACTTAATTAAATTAAGTGGGTTGGAGCCTATTTACTGAAAGTGCATCTAGGTTTCTTCGGTGTTTAGCATGCTGAATTTTTTTTTTTTTTTGAAAACTATGGTTGAACCTGATCGGGTTGCCTACGTACCCCTTTACAAGGGAGATCAAGCCACACGTAGTTCTTTTTAAGTTTAAAAAATACAACGAAAAAATAAATCAAACAATTTAATTCATGCACGCTTACAAGATCAAATCTAGAAATCAGCATATTAAGAACACATAGGATTTATGCCGAAATCGTTTAAACAATTATGCTAAAACTTTTATGCATGATTAACTATCAGATCTGAAACTTAAGAACTCTATTCCAATTAATCTCCGAATATCCATCGAATGGATTCTGGAGATATCTCCGTGAGGAGCCCCAAAAGAGGATAAAATCTCGGAAAATCGGACCTAGACCTTGACACCATAATAAATAATTAATGCTAGATTAATACCTTTTAATGGATGTGTTGCCGATGCCCATGTTTGACCCCTTTTAATGGCCTCCGAATTTTCATTCAAAATTCAAAAATTATCTTCAAAAAACCTCCTTTAGTTGGCGCATGCAATGGAATAGAACAACCCAAATCAGATCTCAACCAAATCTGATTTAAATTCAAATTTTAAACACATGTGCAAGACGGGAGGAATTTAAAATCCATGCGGCAGAATTTTCCTTCTCTTGTCGCATATATTTCATTTAAAATTCGAATTTAAATGATTCAGAGGTTCACGCGCCAGCTAGAAAAGTTATTTGATGCATGAAATCATTTAATATATTGCATAATGTTTGAATTCAAATTCAAACAACAAATAATGTCCCGCCATGTGTCAAGCAATGGGTCCATGCGCCATGCAATAATTTTGGTTTATTTAAAATTCATGAAATCCAATTCCATGTCACCACTAATTGCCACATCATCTGAGCCTAATCATCTTGGGTTGCACCTAATCAAATTTGGTCAAACCCGGATTAAAACAAAGCAATTTTGTTGAAACCCAATCTAATCAGGTTAGACCCTGATTGAGCTCAAATTGAATCCAATTCAATTTTTGGCTCATCCAAACTCAATCAAATTGAATTAATACTTTGTGTTGGACCTAATCCAATTAGGTCAATCCCCAATTAAGCATAAATTAATTTAAAAATTAATTTGATCAGCTTAAGTCCTTTTGGTTCCGACCTAATCCAATCAGGTCAAAACCCTAATTGAGCCCAAAGTTGAATCCAATTCAATTTGGCTCATCCTTAGCACAATTACTAAATCAAATTGAGTTTATCAGTAATTTAATACTAATTAATCCTCCAATAATTACTTTAATTATTTTATAAGATAATTTGCCAATCAAATTGACCAAATTATCCCTAAATGATTCTTAATCATTCATCAGCCTTCTTGATCAATCAGGAATCTTCTATGCGTATGACCTCATAGTTCGAACCTAGGCCGGTAGTATAGGAACAACTTCCTACACTAATCGATGTAACTATCTAGCAATGGTACCCGACGTCCGGATAGATCGAATATATGCAAAGCAAATATTCTGGAACCCTGGACTATGGTTACTGTATAATTCATCCCTTTGACTCCTAATGCCAGGATGACTTAGAGCTCACTGTCAACCCTATAATTAGTATATCCATTATGTGATTAACTTTAGATATCCCGTGACTTTTTACTGGGATTACCCTGGCCAAGGTTTTGCTAAATTAATCACAAGACATTATCTCCTGTTTCCAGGAGGAGTCAATTCCATCTTGACTCATAACTGACTACGCAAGTACTTGACTGCACCCAGTGACCTTTCGTCATTGAATTAGAAATCTAGATAGTCTGGTACCAAAGTACAATGAGTTGCTTGCTAGTCACAGATTGCGGTCTCAGGTCAGAGGGCCAAACTTATACCTATATCCACTCGGAACATCTTTTGACAGTAGAGCATTCCGAAATTGGTCACGTTCAGTGAAATGTACTCCTACACTTCACCTGTGTGGCATACCAGTGTCTCCACACTTTTGATTAAGAGGACAACCAACGTATATGTCACACAACGATCTAATCTCGATAATGCTGTTGTCCAGTAGCAACATCATTTGGTCGCGAATAAGTTTAAGGACTCAAAGATAAATCCTCCTTTATCATAACATAAGTCCTAAGAACTTCATCATATAAGAGTTCATTTGAAGATGAAATGATGAATAATGGCAATAATACTTTATTAATTTATCAATTCATTTACAAAATGCAATCATCAATATGCTGACGATTGACATTTAGGATACAAATCCCAACATTTACAAGGGGATGTAATCCTCTTTCAAAAAGGATTGAGTGCACCCATTTTCTTTTCCTTCAAATCCTAATCTAATTAGGATTCAATTGAACAATGACTCAATTGAACTTTTCAATCCTAATCCAATTAGGAGCCATCTTAATTTATTAGATTAAAATTAATTAGGACTTAAGAACTTCTAATCCAATTAGGACTTATTTAATTTAGTCCTAATCCAATTAGGACTTTAGAAATCCTACTCCGAGTCGGACTCTATTTTAATTTGAAGTCCTAATCTAATTAGGACTCTAGAAATTCTACTCCAAGTAGAACTCTAGACTAATAATAATCAAGCCTAATTAATTAAATCCAATTGATTTAATTAAATTGCAATCCAATTACGATTATTCCTTCTTCTACTCACTAACTCTTAGTGGGTTACATCAATTATCAATCAAATTGATACTTATAAATTATTTGTGATTCCAAATCATAATTCAACCATCGGATCGGTCAATACCTCTAATGTGTGTGACCCCATAAGTTCTATTCTATCTGGTAGTGAGATATATTGCAATCTCTATCACGATATCATTGAAAACTTCTTTCAATGGGTTGGAACAATTCCAACTCAACTCACCAAGGATCATCGATCATCAAGATAGTCCTTGTGAGTCTCACCATCCACCAGTGATACCTAGCAGTATGTAGTGGCAACCCAGCAGAATAAAATGATGAACCTCTAGGTGCAGTTATCGTATGATACAGTCCTTCTATTATGGATCCCTACAGGACGGAGTAATGGATAACTCATCAAACCCCATCGTCTGTCATATGTCAAATTTATTCGACTTGAGTTCGAGAGTGGAAAACTCTTTCTCCACTGTACGTACTACCCCGGTCGAGATCTTACGAACTCAGTCTTATAAATCCATAGGATCATCCTTATCTACCAAGATTGATAGATTCTTGTAGGTGCATACCCTACTCCTACAGTAAACCTACTGCGCAATCTACACTACAAGGATCTATATGGCTAAAGATCATGTATACGTGCAGTCAAACTGCAATAACCTTATTGTGAATAGCCGAAGCACCGGAAGTCAAAGGACTAGTCACCACTACTTGCAAACATCAAGCAAGTCACTGACGAGTGGATAGACATCCAAGTGACTTCTTGTCTTGGTCACGCTCCAGTACCCTTGTTCTCTAATAAGCACTTGCACAATTGCTCCAGTATCCCTATACGTGGACTCAAGACTCGTCCATCAAAGAAAGCAATATATGCCACTAATCTCAGCGGATCAATCACCGTCCCTCGTGATGATCTAGTCGATCAGGAGCAATTCAGGAATTAATCACCAATGACACATGCCTCAAATTCTCAACTCTTAAGAATATGCGTCATCATCTTATTAGTTCCTTGGACGATTCATGGACACATAAGAACATGAATGAAAGAATGCCTAACTTAATAATTCATAATTAGGTCAAGTACAAATTTATGTCACAGAATAAAATAATACGCCAGCAAATTGGCTTCTAAGGCATACTTCTAACAATCTTCACTTCACTAAACCAATAAGCCATAAATCTAAGCCCATTCTTTGATAAGTGCTGCATAATTTATAACTTAGTTATCTTTCCAATAGCACTTATCAATGTTCTTAAACTGATAAATACGTATTTTACCCATAAAATTGAATAATCATTGAAATAAATTTAAAATATGGTAAGAAGTAAATAATTCTTTTCTAAACCAGATTCTGAACTTGTCTCTCTCTTGGTTGCAATCTTTCATGAAAACTACAGGAAAAAATATAAGAAGGAGATTGTGTTGACCCGGTTTGGTAACCTGATGGAGTTGTAATCAGCTAAGGTTATAATTAAATGGGTTTTGGTCCTGATTAGATTGAAAGTTATAATTAATTATTTTTGTATGGGGAAAAGATTTGATTAACTCTTTTTATTAAGTCCACGGTCTATGTTTTGGTCTTGTTTATTTTATCTGATCGAGTTTCGGTCTGAAGCAGTTTAGCAAGAATTAAATTTAAATGATATTGGGCTCGAGGACAAGTCAACGATCATGGACCCACCTCAAATCCAAAGATAATTCCCAACCAATCCATTCCTTTCCCCGCGACCACTATCCAAGCCAATCCAAGCTTCCCAGGTGAATCCTCATGCGATCCATCATCCCCCGTGTCCAGCAAATCTCCCAGGCTCAAATCCACACGTTTTCCCTTGCGCCAAAATAGAGCCCTTCCAGATCATCAGCCATTCCAACTGACTTTCCATTCTTTCCTTCACAGCGCTGAAATAGGGGACCTCTTCCCAAATCGGTCCAGCCATTGATTTCTTTCCTCCTGCGATGCAAACCCAACCAATCCTCCACGCGGTGCATGCCAGCGACCAGCTTCCTCCGCGATCACCGTGTGTGCAGCCAACGACCAGCTCCTCCGCCATCAGCCGCGTGCAGCCAGCATCCCAGACCGTCCGCTCGTGCCATGCACGTTCACGGCAGCCAGAATAGCAGCCCACCTCCTGCGCACGATCCTCTGCTTCTATTCTCTCTATGATGCATCCAAGATCCCGGCATTTCAGCCTCTCCTGTTTGGTCCATGACGCACCCGGATCCACCTCATGGAACTCCAGCACCTCAGCGAAGCCGCGAGAGTCTTTCCGGATTTCTCATGCTACCGTTTTCTTCTTCAGCCAGCATCCCCGGACGACCCAATCCCAGCCGCATCATCCTCTTCCATGTGCGACCTGGACGATCGCCTCCTCCCAGTGATCCCGCAGCACCCTCCATTTCGGATCCGCTCCTCTCAGCGTCTCAGCCTCCTCTAGCCGTCCGTGATCCATCCTGGCCGCCCATGATCCATTCCCCATTCCCGAATGAGCACCTCCGGACGATCCTCTCCATGCTGATCCATCATTGGCTTGTCAAGGAGGAGTCTATATAAGAAGGGAGGGGGAGCCTCGGTTGTCCAGGGAGAGAGAAAAGGAAGAACAGAGCATCCTCTATTTTGGAAGAAAAAGAAGAAAGAAAAAAAACAAAAAAAGGAGGGGAGAGACGCTGGGATGCCAAACGGAGCGGGAAGTTTTTCATATGAAGACGGGAGGCCGTTTGGAAGCCATGCGCTAGTCTGAATATCTAGTCTAGGGCTGGATTGAAGCCCTAGCAATGTAACAGGGCATTTGTAGTTCTTACTCTTTTAATTTTTTTGAAGCTCGTTTAAATTCTTATTATCAATAAAAAATTCTTTTATGATGTTTAAATTTTGAGCATGCTATTTACTATTTATGTTTGCTAAAGTTGTCTAAGATGATCCATGCTTAGGAAGATGAGGTGTACTGCACTCTAGGTTAGTATAATTAGGTAGACACTTTTGCTATACCTAAGATGGATCTTCCGAAAACTTTTTATGCTTTTTATTTTAAAAAGCTTGTAGCCAATTTGCATGCCTCTCCAAAAAATTAAAAAAAATTAAGAACACAGACTCTGATGCAATGCTATGCGGTGGACTCCAAACCCTAGATCCATTTACTCTAATTAATTCTAATTCGTACTCATACAGTAATTTAGTTAAATCAAGTTAGCAAATTCTTCTTCTTGATTTAAGCAAATTCTAATTCGTACTCATACATTAATTCTAATTCGTACTCATTAGACCGGATTGGAGGCTTAGGTACCCTCTTTCAAACCAGTTAGGAGCTGTCTAGTGATTTTAGGGCAAATACAAGATTTGATGTGTTTTTCTTTTATTGTATGCTTAACTGATCAAGTATTAGTTTATGCAAGGGAGTCGTTCTAGAGTACGTGACCTATTATCCTTTGACCTTGAAATAGAACGGACCCTTAGGAATATTCAAGCTGAGATCAGAACATTAGAATCAATCCCTACCTCCTGAGATGGCTGAAGAACAACCCAAACTCCTGAGGGAGTACTTTACTCCACCCATTTACACTTCTCCATCTTGCATTCGATTACCTGAGGTAGCAACTGTACAATATGAAATAAAGTTTAGTGTGATCCAAATGCTCCCATCTTTTTATGGGCTCACCAACGAAGACCTATATAAACACCTAGATGAATTTCTTGAGATTTTGCACCACTGTCAAGATTCAGAACTTCACTGATGATGCTCTGAAACTTAGATTATTCCCCTTCTCCCTTAAAGAATAGAGCCAAGCAATGGTTGAATTCTTTAGAAGCCAATTCAATTCATTTCTGGGATTAAATGCAACAAGAATTTCTTAAAAATACTTTTCCATAGGAAGAACGAACCAGTTTAGACGTGCCATCACAAGCTTCTCCCAAACTGAGAGAAGATTTTCATGAAACTTGGAAGAGATTTCGGAACTTAATCCATAAATGCCCCACATCATCAAATACCTAAATGGCAGCTAGTGCGATGTTTCTATGATGGATTGACTGAACGAAACCGTCAGATGATCGATGCCACATCCGGGGGGACTTTCATGCTTCAAAATGAGCATGAAGCATGGGCAATTATTTGAAAATCTCAATGAAAACTCCCTCCACCATGGCTTCTTGTTCTCGTCAAGCACCCTCGAGTTCTCAAAGAAAAGGGACCATTTGTGAAATAAGTCATTCTATGGACCTGTCTAGCAAGGTAGATGCATTGTCCCATAAGATTGACCAACTGATAATAGGAGGACATGTCGTTAGCTCTTCCCAAGCACAAGTATGTGCTATCTGTTCTAGCCCATCGCATCCTATTCATGAGTGCCCCCTTAGCACCCCAATTTTCCGAACTCATGCAAAAACACATCAATGTTGCTCAAACACAGTCCAGACCGGGTAATGACCCATTTTCCAATACTATAAACCGGGATGGCGGAATCATCCAAATTTTTCTTAGAAGCAGCAAGCTTCAAATACTGCCCAACCTTACTTTCCAAAATTTTCAAAATCCTCAGAATTTCATCTCTACTGTCCCTCAACTCAATTTTAACATCCTCCTCCTCCAACCCAAAGAAATACAGCCTTTGAGGAGAAAGTGTTGACTGCCCTTCAAGGTTTGGAGGCAAACACATAACTATTCCACTCGCACACGCAATCCATTGCTAAGCTATAATCCCAAATGGGTCAACTAGCTAATGCATTAAACAAGCGAGAGGAAGGCAAGCTTCCAAGTCAACCAATGAGTAATCAAGGGGACAATACATGGCTCAAGAAACTTGACTAAATCATGAGCAAACCAATGCTTTGACTACCCTTAGGAGTGGACGTGTAATAGATAATAAGGTTGGAGAGGGTAACAACAAGGAAGGTGAACAAGAGGAGAGGAATGTATCACATGAAAATCCAAAACCTTCTTCAGCTAGTCCACCATCTGCCACAATCCACATTCCATAGGCCCCATTCCCTGAAGCACTTAATGCACCCTCTTCCTTTGGCAAGAAGGGAACTTCACTAGAAGAGATGATGGAGGTTTTCAAACAAGATAAAATCAACCTCCCGCTCCTTGATGCTATCAAACAAGTTCCCTCCTATGCCAAATTTTTTAAAGACCTTTGCACCCAAAAGCGAAAATCTAGGACACATGTGCCTAAAAAGGTCCTCCTAATTGAGCAGGTAAGTTTCATTCTCCAACACAACACCCCTCCGAAATTCAAAGATTCTGACGCTCCCACTATTTCCTGTGTCATAGGAGATAACTCCATTGACCAAGCACTTTTAGATCTAGGGGCAAGTGTGAATCTTCTACCCTATTCAGTCTATGAGAAATTTGGTTAGGTAAATTAAAATCCACCTCAGTATCTTTATAATTGGCTGATCGATCTGTGAAGATGCCACGGGGGATGAATTGAAGATATTCTTGTCAAGGTAGACAAATTCTATTTTTTCAGTAGATTTTATCGTCCTTGATATGGAACATGTGTCCAATCTAAAAAAACAAATCCCTGTGATTCTTGTCGTCCCTTTTTAGCGACAGCCAATGCATGTATCAACTGTAGAACTGGGGCAATGGATATATCATTTGGGAACATGAAAATTAAGTTGAATGTGTTTTCATGCCGCTGACCAACATAATGAGGGAAGACGAGTGTTGCCTAATTGACGAAATGGATGATCTTATAGAGGAAGCCCTTCCCTATATCTTAGCAGATGACCTCCTAGAGGCATGCTTGGCCTATTTTGACATTGACAACTTTGATATAGACAAGGACATAGAAGAAGTCAACATCTTACTCGACAATCAATCTCTCATGAGTTTTCTTCCTTGGAAGATCCGACCTGAACTGTTGGGTTGTGGAGCCTGATCCATTCCCTTTTCTTTCAAGACCCCTATGTGCACTATGGTGGTGGAGGATCAAGGGAAGACAAGCCGGAAAGAGTTCGAAAGATTCAGAGTTGAATCAGCAAAGAAAAAAATTTCAGCAAGGTTCGGAGTCGACTCCAGCAGACTTGGAGTCGACTCTGGCACGCAGGCAGACTTGGCACAGTCTTGGAGTCGACTCCAGATCCATAGGAGTCGACTCCCCAGTGTTGGAGTCGACTCGAGAACTCCAGGAGTCGACTCCCACAGGCAGACAGAGAGGCTTTTTCTGTGGACTGTGGCCGAGTCGACTCGCAGAATTGCGGGAGTCGACTCGAGCACGATTTTCACGCGAGGCTGAGTTATGAACCGGGTTCAAGCCAAGGTTTTTTGAAGCCCTAATCAAAGTAAGTGATTGGAGGTATATATAGACTTCTTGTGGGACACGAGAGGTGTGTGGCAACCTTGAGAAACCCTAGAACTCATCAACGAGAAGTTTCCAAAAGGAGATCCTTTGTGTGCATCAGGAAGACGACGCGTTGCTCGTCTTGAGAGAGATTGTTTTGCTGTAAGAAAGAGAGTTTTGTTCTCTTCTCTTGAATCTCTGTAACTTTCTTTGATTATATAGTGAAGTATTGATCTGTGCGGCTGTGGACGTAGGAGCAAGGGACTCCGAACCACATAAACTTGGGTGTCTTGTGCGTTTGTTATTGTTTCTTGCCGTGTCCTTTTTCTCCTACTATTTCTTATATTCCGCAATCGTAGGGTTGAATCCCTAACAACTGGTATCAGAGCCATCTGGTTCAAAGGAAAAAGTGGGAGCAATGGCGGCTGAAGAAGGCAAGGTCAAGATTGACAGATTTGACGGCAAAGACTTTGGTTTCTGGAAGATGCAGATCGAAGATTATTTATATCAGAAGAAACTTCATCTACCTCTTGAAGGTATGAAACCGACAGATATGTCACAGGCCGACTGGGATTTAATGGATCGTCAGGCTTTGGGAGTTGTTCGCTTGACGTTGGCTCGAAACGTTGCGTTCAACATTTTGGAAGAGAAGACAACAGCAGGTTTGCTGAGAGCATTGTCGAATATGTATGAAAAACCCTCGGCCTCCAACAAGGTGTACCTGATGCGCCGTTTATTCAATCTGAAGATGAGTGAAGGTTCCTCTGTTACTGATCACATCAATGAGTTCAATCTGATTACGAGCCAGTTGAGTTCGATGGAAATCAGTTTTGAAGATGAAGTTCGTGCCCTAATTCTTCTATCCTCCTTGCCAGAAAGTTGGGGTGCAACGGTGACAGCTGTAAGCAGTTCCTGCGGCTCAAACAAACTGAAGTTTGAGGAGGTCCGAAATCTGATACTCAGTGAAGATATCAGAAGGAGGGAGTCTGGTGTGAAATCTGGTTCGATTTTGAACACATCTGAAGGCAGAGGAAGAACTGTGCAACGCAGTGAAAACCGTGGCAGATCGAAGTCTAAGAGGAGGAGCAAGTCTAGATCGAAAGGCGATGGCTGCTGGCATTGTGGCAAGATGGGCCACACGAGGAAGAATTGTTGGCTTAGAAAGAAGAATCCAAGCAAGGGGCAGAACGAGGTGTCCGTGAATGCAACCACAGATGAAGCCAACGATGCTTTGATTCTCAGCGTGGACAGCCCTATGGAATCGTGATACTAGACTCTGGAGCTTCGTTTCATTCCACCTCACGGAAGGAGTGTATGCTAAACTACACTGCAGGAGACTTCGGAAAGGTTTATCTCGCTGATGATGAGCCTTTAGATATTGTGGGGACAGGTGAAGTTCATATCAGGATGATGAATCAGTCAGTGTGGAAACTGAAGAATGTGAGGCATATCCCAGGCTTGAAGAGAAACTTGATTTCTGTTGGGCAGCTTGACAGCGAAGGGTATGTTACTACCTTCGTAGGTGGTTCATGGAAAATCACCAAAGGAGCTATGGTGATAGCACGTGGGAACAAGTTGGGGACTCTCTACATGACCAATGACACCAAGGATACGGTGGCATTAACAGAAACAGGTGCAGATAGTTGTCTTTGGCATCGCAGACTTGGACATATGAGTGAGAAAGGTATGAAGATGATGGTGAAGAAGAACAAGCTAGCAGATCTGAAAACTGTTGATGTAGGTCTCTGTGAAGACTGCATATTTGGGAAGCAGAAAAGGTTAGTTTCTCAAAGGGTGGAAGAACACCGAAGACAGAAAAGCTAGAGCTTGTACACACAGATGTGTGGGGGCCTTCACCGGTTGCATCTCTTGGAGGCTCACACTATTATGTCACGTTCATTGACGACTCTACCAGAAAGGTTTGGATTTATTTCATGAAGCACAAATCAGAGGTATTTGTCACCTTCAAAAAGTGAAAAAGTCCTGGTGGAGAATGAATCTGGTGCAAAGATAAAACGACTAAGGTCTGACAATGGCGGTGAGTATGACAGCAGTGAGTTCAAGGAATTCTGCGCAGTGAATGGAATCCGAATGGAGAAGACAATACCGAGCACACCGCAGCAAAATGGGGTGGCTGAGCGAATGAACAGAACCCTGAACGAGAGAGCCAATAGTATGAGGATCCATGCTGGTTTGCCCAAGATGTTTTGGGCTGAGGCAGTCAACACCGCAGCGTATCTAATAAACAGAGGCCCGTCGGTTCCCCTAGATTGCAAATTGCCTGAAGAAGAGTGGACAGGAAAATAGTAAATTTGTCACACTTGAGGGTCTTTGGGTGTGTCTCCTTTGTGCACATTAATGCAGAGAAAAGGGACAAGCTAGATGCAAAGTCCAGAAAGTGTTTCTTCATTGGATATGGTACAGATGATTTTTGGTTACAAGTTCTGGGAATGCACAGAACCAAAAGGTCATCAGAAGCAAGGATGTGATATTCAATGAGCGAGTTCTCTATAAGGACAAGAATACTTCAGATCTTGAGAGTGCAGGGGAGCAAAGCAAGGAAAAACAGCAAGTTGAGCTGCAAGAGATTACAGAAGAAGATGTTGCCAAAAGTTTTCAGAAAAATCCTGAAAATTCAGAAACTGTTGTGGCACAACCTCAACCAAGTATACCACAGCTGAGAAGATCAACAAGAATCTCGAGACAACCGGATAGATATTCATCCTCTTTACATTATCTGCTATTGACAGATGGAGGTGAACCCGAGTGTTATGAAGAAGCCATGGAAAGTGAAGATTCGGTGAAGTGGGAGTTAGCCATGAAGGACGAGATGAAGTCCTTGGATAGAAATCAAACTTGGGAACTCTGTTCACTACCAGAAGGCAAGAAGGCTTTACAGAACAAGTGGGTCTACAAAGTTAAAGAGGAACATGATGGCAGCAAAAGGTACAAAGCAAGGTTGGTTGTGAAAGGCTTCCAACAGAAGGAAGGTATTGACTACACTGAGATTTTCTCTCCGGTAGTCAAATATTCAACAATCAGAGTAATTCTGAGTATTGTGGCAGCAGAAAATCTATATTTGGAGCAGTTGGATGTTACGACTGCATTTCTTCATGGAGAGATTGATGAAGACATCTACATGCAGCAACCTATCGGCTTTGCAGTCCCTAGCAAGGAGAACCTTGTATGCAAGCTGAAGAGAAGTTTGTATGGTTTGAAACAGGCCCGAGGTTGTGGTACAAAAAGTTCGATGGATTCATGATCAACAATGGTTTTGTAAGATGTCAAGAAGATCATTGCTGTTATCTTAAGGTACTTGATGGCAGTTTTATCATCTTACTTTTGTATGTTGACGACATGTTGATAGCCGGACCGAACCTACAAGAGATTGAAAGATGGAAGAAAGAGCTATCAAGGAAGTTTGCAATGAAAGACATGGGTGCAGCAAAACAGATGCTTGGGCTGAGGATTGAAAGGGATAAGGTGGCTGGAACACTGAAGCTTTCTCAAGCTAACTACATTGATAAGGTGTTGAATAGATTCAACATGACAGATGCAGATTCTGTGAAGACACCTTTAGCGAGCCATTTCAAACTTTCAAAAGAGCAATCACCCAAGGATGATGAGGAGCTGAAGAAGATGTCAAGGGTACCATATGCTTCAGCTGTAGGCAGCTTGATGTATGCTATGATATGCACGAGACCCGACATTGCACATGCAGTGGGAGCTGTGAGCAGATACATGGCCAATCCGGGTAGACAACATTGGGAGGCTGTCAAGTGGATCCTAAGATATTTGAAAGGTACCAGAAATGTAGGCTTGTGTTATAGAAAAGGCAGTCAAACACTACAAGGTTTTGTGGATGCAGACCTGGGAGGTGATACTGACACTAGAAGAAGCACCACAGGGTATGTTTATACCATAGGCGGAACAGCAGTGAGCTGGTTCTCACAATTGCAAAAGATCGTTGCTCTTTCGACAACAGAGGCAGAATATGTTGCCATTACAGAAGCCAGTAAGGAGATGATTTGGCTACAAAACCTTCTGAAAGAGCTGGGCAGAGAACAGAACTGTAGTGTACTATTCTGCGACAGTCAGAGTGCTATTCACTTAGCTAAGAACCCAATGTTTCATGCGAGAACGAAGCACATACAGCTGAGATATCACTTCATCAGGAAGTTGCTAGAAGATGGCAGTTTGTTACTTGAGAAGATTCAAGGAGCAAAGAATTCAGCGGATATGTTGACTAAGACAGTCACTACAGAGAAATTGAGGCTATGCATGGCCTCAATTGGCCTCCAAAGCTAGTTGAATGGAGGTGCCGCACAGAGAATACAGATCAAGATATAGAAGTTTGTTTATTTTTCAGATAGATGCACAATTGGATGTATCAGTCTCCAAGTGGGAGAGTTGTTGGGTTGTGGAGCCTGATCCATTCCCTTTTCTTTCAAGACCCCTATGTGCACTATGGTGGTGGAGGATCAAGGGAAGACAAGCCGGAAAGAGTTCGAAAAGATTCAGAGTTGAATCAGCAAAGAAAAAAAATTTCAGCAAGGTTCGGAGTCGACTCCAGCAGACTTGGAGTCGACTCTGGCACGCAGGCAGACTTGGCACAGTCTTGGAGTCGACTCCAGATCCATAGGAGTCGACTCCCCAGTGTTGGAGTCGACTCGAGAACTCCAGGAGTCGACTCCCACAGGCAGACAGAGAGGCTTTTTCTGTGGACTGTGGCCGAGTCGACTCGCAGAATTGCGGGAGTCGACTCGAGCACGATTTTCACGCGAGGCTGAGTTATGAACCGGGTTCAAGCCAAGGTTTTTTGAAGCCCTAATCAAAGTAAGTGATTGGGAGGTATATATAGACTTCTTGTGGGACACGAGAGGTGTGTGGCAACCTTGAGAAACCCTAGAACTCATCAACGAGAAGTTTCCAAAAGAAGATCCTTTGTGTGCATCAGGAAGACGACGCGTTGCTCGTCTTGAGAGAGATTGTTTTGCTGTAAGAAAGAGAGTTTGTTCTCTTCTCTTGAATCTCTGTAACTTTCTTTGATTATATAGTGAAGTATTGATCTGTGCGGCTGTGGACGTAGGAGCAAGGGACTCCGAACCACATAAACTTGGGTGTCTTGTGCGTTTGTTATTGTTTCTTGCCGTGTCCTTTTTCTCCTACTATTTCTTATATTCCGCAATCGTAGGGTTGAATCCCTAACATGAACCTCTTCCCCCCATTGCTAGCGCACCACTTTGTCCTTCCATTGATTCTCCACCTAAACTTAAGTTAAAGCCACTTCCGACAACTCTTAAGTATGCCTTTCTAGGACTAGAAGATACCCTCCCTGTAATCATCGCGGCCAACTTATCTACTGAACAGGAGGATAAACTTTTAAGGATGCTGGAAGAGAATAAACATGCCATAGGATGGTCTGTAGCTGATTTGAAAGGGGTTGACCCTCCATATGCATGCATCGAATTCACCTCGAGGATGAATGCAAAGCCCATCCGAGAAATGCAAAGAAGACTCAATCCTAAACATGAAGGAAGTAGTCAAGAAAGAAGTGGTGAAGTTATTAGATGCCGGAATCATTTATCCGATTTCTGATAGTAAGTGGGTAAGCCCGACACAAGTGGTACTAAAAAAATCAGGTATCACTGTGGTTGAAAATACGGAAGGAGAATTGATACAAACATGCACAACCACGGGTTGGCGCGTGTGCATTGACTACAGAAAACTCAACTCAATGACTAGGAAGGACCATTTTCCTCTACCTTTCATAGATCAAATTTTAGAATGGTTGGCTGGTCAAGATTTCTACTGCTTCGTAGATGGTTATTCTGGATATAATCAAGTACCTATCTACCCGGACGATCAAGAGAAAACACCTTTACCTGTCCATTTGGGACATTTGCATATAGGAGGATGCCTTTTGGACTATGCAATGCCCCGCAACTTTTCAACGATGTATGATGGCCATTTTTTCAGATATGGTGGAAAACTTTATAGAAGTATTCATTGATGATTTCTCAGTTTTTGGCCTATCTTTTGATGATTGTCTGAATAATTTAACTTTAGTTCTGAAAAGATGTAAGGAGACCAACCTAGTGTTGAGTTGGAAAAAGAGCCATTTCATGGTTCAAGAAGGCATAGTCTGGGGTATTGACTTTATGGGCCCTTTTCATCATCTTTTGGTTTCGAATACATTCTGATAGGGGTTGATTATGTCTCAAAATGGGTAGAAGCTGTCGCCACTAAAACTAATGACCACAAGGTTGTGGTTAAATTTTTACATAAAATATCTTTTGTCATTTTGGCACACCCCGAGCCATCATCAGTGATAAAGGATCTCATTTTTGCAACCAGTCTTTCGAGGCTTTGGTTCGCAAATATAACATCACCCACAAAGTTTGCCACCCCATACCATCCCCAAACAAGTGGACAAGTCGAGGTGTCAAATAGGGTGTTAAAACAAATCTTAGAGAAAATGAATACGTTCCGATAGGAAAGATTGGTCTCAAAGGATAAATGATGCTCTCTGGGCCTACCGTACTGCCTACAAAACTCCTATTGGCATGTCTCTCTACCGATTAGTTTTTGGAAAAGCTTGTCACTTACTGGTAGAACCTGAACATAGATCTTTCTAGGCTATCAAAAAATTTAACTTAGACATGGCAGTAGCTAGTCCTAACCAAAAACTCCAACTACGTGAACTTGAAGAGTTGCGCAATGAGGCCTATGAAAAATGCTAAAATTTATAAAGTAAGGACTAAGGCTTTACATGATAAAACCATTGACTGTAAGTCCTTTGAACCTGGTCAAAAGGTTTGGCTATTCAATTCCAAGTTGCGACTCTTTCCGGATAAACTTCGCTCTAGGTGGGATGGACCATTCATAGTGAAAAAGGTTTCTCCTTATGGTACAGTAGAGATCCAACACCTCAATGGTGGACATGTTTAAAAGTCAATGGCCAAAGGTTAAAATCGTATGTGGACTGTGTTGTCGACGGGTAATTGATCGAATTCCTTAATTTGACGAACCCTGTTTATCAAAATAATTAAGGATGCACTGTGTCTGGCTGAAGACAATAAACTTAGCGCTTGTTGGGAGGCAATCCAATTCTCTTAGATTTCTTTAACATTGAGGACAATGTTAGGTTTAGGTTTGGGGGTATTTTAAATATTCTATTTACATTTTTTGCATCTCTTGCATTCATTCTCATGTTTAGGTTTGGAGGTTTTCATCTTGATCTTTATTATGAAAAAAAAATCATCAATAAAAATGGATTTAGTCAGGAACATCGAAAAGGGTTACCTATTGTCAAAAGGTCAAGTGGGCTTGTGATGAGGATTCCGAGCATAAGTCCGTAGGGGAGTCTTGATGTCCGACACCTTATTCCTACTGGTGTGAGAGTTGTCGACTGATTGCTCGGAGAAATCACCATAAGAGTAAAAGTGCACAATTTATATATCTTCTATTAAAAAAAAAACTCTATATTAACCTTGAAAAAGACAATAGTGTGAAAGCCGTCGTTGTAAAAATTCGAGTAAACTGGAATATTACAGATAAAGCTCGTGAGGTACTAAAGTAAACATCCACAACTCTCGAAATCCTGCGGATAAGATGATTTTGATTCAGTGAGCAGGTCCCCTTCGACCAATCCTTGGAAACTACTAGTCTTAGCAATATTTTGGAGATTCGAACCCTTAGCTTGTGTACGGTCCAGATTTCACCGAGCACGCCAGTATAAATAAGTCTTACAACTTACCAAACGGAAACTTAATGACTTCAACTTAGATTGCATACTAACCTAGAATTTGGGCAGACTTAGTAAATAAAATCGTGTGTGCTTTGAAATTCTTATTATTTATGTATCTTAAATTAGATGATAATAATAATAATAATAATAATAATAAGGGAGATTTATTTTAAGATTGAAGTTTGTGGGTATCTTCACTGAAAATCCTCACGAGACTATAACTCGTCCACTAGGATAACCTAGGGGTTTAAAGCCTTGTTGCATATGGTAAATGCAATCGCGATGCCTGCGAAAGTGAGTTAGAATTTTTCTTTTCTAGTTATATTTTGCTCGAGGACTAGCAAAACATAGGTTTGGGGGTGTGATAAGTGCTGAATAATTTATAACTTAGTTATCTTTTCATAGCACTTATCAATGTTCTTAAACTGATAAATACGTATTTTACAATGAAATTGAATAATCATTGAAATAAATTTAAAATATGGTAAGAAGTAAATAATTCTTTTCTTAAACCAGACCCTGAACTTGTCTCTCTCTTGGTTGCAATCTTTCATGAAAACTACAGGAAAACATATAAGGAGGAGATTGTGTTGACCCGGTTTGGTAACCTGATGGAGTTTGTAATCAAGCTAAGGTTATAATTAAATGGGTTTTGGTCCTGATTAGATTGAAAGTTATAATTAACCATTTTTGTATGGGGAAAAGGTTTGATTAACCCTTTTTATTAAGTCCGCGTGCGACCTGGACGATCGCCTCCTCCCAGTGATCCCGCAGCACCCTCCATTTTGGATCCGCTCCTCTCAGCGTCTCAGCCTCCTCTAGCCGTCCGCGATCCATCCCGGCTGCCCGTGATTCTCTCCCAGATTTCAGCAGCCCGTGATCCATTCCTCCTTCCCGAATGAGCACCCCGGACGATCCTCTCCATGCGATCCATCATTGGCTTCAAGGAGGAGTCTATATAAGAAGGGAGGGGGAGCTCGGTTGCCAGGGAGAGAGAAAAGGAAGAACAGAGCATCCTCTATTTTGGAAGAGAAAGAAGAAAGAAAAAAAAAACAAAAAAGGAGGGGAGAGACGCTGGGATGCCAAACGGAGCGGAAGTTTTTCATATGAAGACGGGAGGCCGTCCGGAAGCCATGCGCGGTTGAACATCTAGTCTAGGGCTGGATGAAGCCCTAGCAATGTAATAGGGCATTTGTAGTTCTTACTCTTTTAATTTTTTTGGAGCTCGTTTAAATTCTTATTATCAATGAAAAATTCTTTTATGATGTTTAAACTTTGAGCATGCCTATTTACTATTCATGTTTGCTAAAGTAGTCTAAGATGATTCATGCCTAGGAAGATGAGGTGTACTGCACTCTAGGTTAGCATAATTAGGTGGACACTTTTTGCTATACCTAAGATAAATCTTTCTAAAACTCTTTATGCTTTTATTTTAAAAGGCTTGTAGCCAATTTGCATGCCTCTCCAAAAAATTAAAAAAAAATAAGAACACAGACCCTGATGCAATGCTATACGGTGGACTCCAAACCCTAGATCCATTTACTCTGATAAATTCTAATTCGTACTCATAGATTAATTTAGTTAAATCAAGTTAGCAAATTCTTCTTCTTGATTTATTTTTAAAGAAAAATAACTTATTCTCCAATCCCTGTGGACCGACACCCGTAATCACTATCCTACAGGATACGTGCTATTGTGTGGTTTATTTTTGATATTGAAAGAACCGATCAACTTCTCAAGATGCGCTTCAGTTTCTACTGATTTAGCTACTTAGTGAATGGGTCTACCACGTTGCCTGTGGAGTCTATTCTCTGTACCTCTACTTTTTTTTTCCGAGGTAGTCACGTAATAGGTTAAACTGTCGCTCTATGTGCTTAGAGTTTTGGTGAGACCTTGGCTCCTTAGCTAGTGCTATGTTGCTATTGTTATCGCAGTAGAGTATTATGGCTTCTGATGACATTATACCTAACTCTGCAATAAACTTCTTGAACCAGAAGGTTTTCATTGCATCCTTAGAGATGGCTTAACATTTAGCTTCTAAGGTAGAATCTACAATGATCGGTTGTTTGAAACTCTTCTAATTTACTGAACCACCATTGCAAATATTCTGATGTAAACTTTCTATCATCAATATGTGTGCATCCTTCTACCTTCAACTCTGATCTTCTCCCAAAGACCAAGAACATGTCCTTAGTTCTTCTCAAGTACTTAAGACTGTTGTTCACAGCTATCGAGTGCTTCTTGCCTAGATTTGACTGATATATGCTCGTGACACTCACAGCATGTACTATATCAAGTCATGTACATAGCATGGTATACATGAGGCTCCCTATAACTGAAGCATAAGGATCTTGCTCATCCGCTGAATCTCTTCAGATGTGTTGGGGCACATCTTTTGGAGAGATTTATCCCATGCCTAAGAGGTAATAATCCCCTTTTAGAGGTTTTAATGCTGAACCTCTTCAGCACTCCCTCTATGTATATATTCTGTGACAGGACAAGCATCCTCTTAGATCTATCTCTATAGACCTTAATTCCTAAAATATAGGATGCTTTCCTAAGGTCTTTCATGGAAAATTCCTTACACAACCAAACCTTAACCTAGGATATCATCCAGGTACAATACGAGAAATGCAACAGCCCTCCTACTAACCTTCTTATAAACACATGGTTCCTCCTCGTTCTTGATGAAATCAAACGATTTGATTACATCGTTGAAACGAGTGTTCCAACTCCGAGATGTTTGCTTTAGTCCATAAATAGACCTTTGTAGCTTGCAGACCTTGTGATCTCTATCACTGGAAGTGAAACCCAAAGGCTGCTCCATATAGATATCTTCATCAAGATATTTATTCAGGAAAATAGTTTTCACATCCATCTGCCATATTTCATAATCATGAAATGCTGCAACGGCAAACAATGTTCGGATGGATTTCAGCACGGCTATAGGTGAAAAGGTCTCCTGATAGTCAATGCCTTCGCGGTGACTATACCCTTTCACCACTAGCCTTGCCTTATAGGTCTCTACCTAACCATGCGAACCTATCTTCCTTTTGTAAATCCATTTACATCCAATACGTAAAATACCTTCTGGTGGATTTATCAAGGTCCAGACTTGGTTGGAATGCATGGAGTCTATCTCTGACTTCATGGCTTCCAGCCATCTCTCGGAATCGATGTCTAACATCGTCTCATTGTAGGTATTGGGATCCTTACCTTGATCCCTATCTCCCATAAGGAACACTTCCTCTACATCCTTTGTAAGCATACCTAAGTATCTTTCAGGTGGACGAGAGATCCTACTAGATTTACGAGGTGGAGGAGGTACTACGGGTACTGGCTTAATATGAATAGGTTCTATAGGCACAATGGCTCGTTGTTCTTTAGAGACTTTTTCTTCGAGCTCAATTTTCCTCCCACTATCTCTATCAAGGATAAACTATTTTTCATGAAGATAGCATGTAGGCTCACAAACACTTTGTGATCTTTAGAACGAAAAATCGTATCCTAATGACTCTTTAAGATATCCTATAAAATGAGCATTAATTGTCCTATCCTCTAACTTGTCCGCCTGTTGTCGCTTGACTTGGGCTGAACATCCCCAAATCTTGAGATAACCGAGACTCAGCTTCTTACCATGTCATATCTCATATGGTGTGGTAGGAACGGACTTTAGAGGAAACTCTATTTAATAAGTAAATAGCTGAAAAATAGGGTATCTCTCTAAAGAACCAGTGAAGCTCATCATGGACTTGACCATATCCAATAGGGTCTGATTCCTCCTCTCTGACACCCCATTGAGCTGAGGTGTACCAGGAGGGGTCCATTATGAAACTATACCATTCTCCTTGAGATAATCATAGAAACTCTCCACTAAGGTATTCACCTCCTCGATCTGATCAAAGAACCTTAATGAGTTTTCCTATTTATTTTTCTACTTCATATCTGAACTCTTTGAACTTTTCAAAAGTTTCATATTTGTGTCTCATACACATATCCATACCGTGAGTAATCATCAGTAAATGAAGTAAAAATTACAACCCCTAGCCTGCACATCGAATGGGCCACACACATCAGTGTGTACTAGGGTAAGTATTTCAGTGGACCTCCCCGTATCCTACAAAGGATAATTTGGCCATCTTTTCTTGAAGGCAGGATTCACAAATTGGATATGACTCGAAAGTCAATGAGCCCAAAAACCCATATTTCTTCAATTTGTTTATTCTGTCTTCTCCTATATGGCCAAGTCTGAGGTGCCATAAATACTTCTGGTTTATCTCATCTCTAGATCTTTTGGATCCTATGGTACTCACTGTTTGCTCAGATACATTCACAGGTACATCCAAATATTAGTGATAGAGACCGTCAATCATAAAACCA
The DNA here is from genome assembly GCF_009389715.1 of Phoenix dactylifera. NCBI lineage: Eukaryota > Viridiplantae > Streptophyta > Magnoliopsida > Arecales > Arecaceae > Phoenix > Phoenix dactylifera. The sequence goes on along the minus strand of NW_024068112.1, from coordinate 3,437 downwards.
TATGCATCCAATTTATTTCTCAAACAAATAGAACAATAGTCCTTATAAAAATCTTCCTGTGCTAAACAAAATACGGAAATCAAATTTTTTGCTAGCAACAGGTAACAGTCCCTAAATATCCTGAGCATATCTGACATACCTTCTGAAGGTCTATCATCCTTCTTGCTCTTTATGCTTCCCATGTATGTAGGACAGTTCCTCTTCCAATGGCCGTCTATGATGCAATGGAATCACTTTTCCTTGCAATCGGCCCTTTTCTTGAAACTTCCTTACTTGGCCTTTTCTCGATCTTCTGCTTCTTCGCAGGCTTCTTCTTCTTTCCAGGTAGACTCTCTCTTGAAAGTAGAAGCCAACTTGACAGCGAGAACGATGCCCCTTGAACTCTTCAAGGTCCCTATAGTAGTTACCAATTTATTTAACAATTCTGTTTTGTGCATACAATCTTGCTCATATGGTAGTTTACTATAAACTGTTCATATGAAGCTAGAAGGGATTGCGGGATCAAATCCGTTTGCAATTCCTTGTGCATGGTCATGCAGAGCTTCTCAAGCTCCTCTAAGTCTTTTATCATGGTCAAATCATGATCATGGACGGACTGCCCATCACGCATCTTGGCCTTTTGTTGCCCAAGGAGACAACCCAAGAGGGAGGAGGTGAATTGGGTTTTAATTAATTATTGCTCAATTAAAAATAAGGTGAGTGATTAACTAAATATATTGCAAGTGAATTAGTTAGATCACTAGATGCAATGAGTGAAGAGAGTGAAAGAGACAAGGTGCAATACAAACACAGAAAGATTTTATAGTGGTTCGGAGCCAACTCTTGCTCCTACGTCCACTCCCCAAGCCGTACTTGGGAGTTCACTATAATCCCTAGGATTACAGTCGGTTGTTTTACAAGCTCACAACCCAACTTGTTTGTTTTCACGAGGTCACAACGAACTCGGTCGGTTTTGACAGGCTCACCGACTAGAACCACCCGATTGTTTTTCCGGGTTCACAATCAAACCCAGTTGGTTTTTTCCGGTTCACCAACCACAAATCTTACACCGTTGGTTTTATCTTTGGCTCACCAACAAACCTTACAACCCTTGATCCAATTCCCTGATTGAATCAAGTAAGAAAAAGACAAAGTTTAAGAGTTGATAAAGAAAGCTTCTAAAAAGCAAGTGTGAGAACAATATAAGCAAAGTAGAGTTAGAAGCCCTCAAACAGATTTTAGATGAGAAAGTAGAGGCTTCTCGATTTTTGAGTCTCCTCTCGAATGTGCCGAAGAATGGAGGACAGTAGCAGAGCCTTGAATGCGAGGGAAGCACTTTTTGATTTGAGTTGAATGCACCTCTTCCTTCTTTTGCTTGTATTTTCTCTTCGGAAGCTCTTGGTAGCTGAAATGTTTTAATACTCAGATGGAATAGCTCTCTTGTTGTCTACTACTGTTCACTTTGGCTATTTAAGTGGTTTCATTTGAAAACTAGCCGTTAGAGAGTGATTTGGAGCCGTTCTATCCCGTCTGCACATCCTGACAATGTATCCGTTGGGATCGGAGTCGACTCGTGCGATCTGGAGTCAACTCGGCTGTTTACTAGAGTCGACTCGTGCTTTACTGGAGACGACTCGCCCGCTGTTCCAGATTTGAATTAAAGTATATGCCTCGACCTGGAGTCGACTCGGACCAAACTAGAGTCGACTCCCCAACAGCTGGAGACGACTCGGGCACTTAGGGGTCGGCTCATTCTCAGGGTTCCAGAAACTCAACTTTCTGTTTTTCTTCCTCGAGTCGACTCGGGTTTACTTGGAGTCGACTCGACTGACTTGAGAGACGACTCAATATTCTCGGGAGACGACTCGTTCTCAGAGACTGAAAAAATCAATTCTCTGTCTTTTGAACATTTCTGCCTTGGAGTCGACTCGGACCTTTCTGGAGTCGACTCGACTATCTTAGGGGTCGACTCTGCAACACTTGGAGTCGACTTGTTCACAGGGTCTCCAAAAGTAAGTTTCTGTCTTTTCAGACTGTTTTCCTCTGGGAGTCGACTCGGACATACTGGGAGTCGACTCAGAATCATCATAGACAAGCCACTGGTCTTTAGTATTTCTCAAATACTTAAGGATGGTTTTTACAACCTTTCAGTGGTTGCTACCTGGATCAGACTGGTATCTGCTCACTACTCCTAGTGAGTATGCCACGTCTGGTCTAGTACATGTCATGGCATATATTATAGATTCCACTGCCGAAGCATATGGAATTCTATCCATACTCTCTCTTTTTTGAAGGGTTGTCGGACAATTCCTTTTAGAGAGGTTAATTCCATGGCCCATCGGAAGATAGCCTTTCTTAGAATTAATCATACTGAACCTCTTCAGTATAGTATTAATGTATGTAGATTGGGATAATCCAAGCAATCTTCTAGATCTATCTCTATAGATCTTCATCCCTAGGATGTAAGATGCTTCTCCCAAATCCTTCATGGCAAATTGAGATGATAGCCAAACCTTTATTCCTTGTAATGCAGGAATGTCATTCCCGATTAAAAGAATGTCATCCACATACAAAACTAGAAATATGATTAACTAAACCATTGACCCATTTAATAAATGCAGGGGTTCTTCTTCATTTTTAATGAAGCCATACATTTTGATTACCTTATCAAAGCGTATATTTCAACTCCGAGAAGCTTGCTTTAATCCATAAATGGACTTTGAAGCTTGCACACTTTAGACTCCATCTGCAGATGTAAAACCTTCAGGTTGTATCATATACACTTTCTCTTCTAAATCTCCATTTAGAAATGTGGTCTTTACATCCATTTGCCCAGATTTTATAGTCTAAATGTGCTGCATCGCAAGCACAATCCGAATGGACTTGAGCATTGCCACAGGAGAAAATGTCTCGTCATAGTCAATACCATAACGTTGGCGATATACGTTGGCGATATCCTTTGGCAACCAGACGAGCTTTATAGGTCTCTACCTTTTGAAGAGAAAAAGCCGGTTTTTGCATGCATGTAATTTTAAAAAAATTTCAGAAAAATGCAACAGAAAGATAGAATTAAACTCTTTAATTCCAAGCATGCAAGGGAGATCATATCTCAAAAATAAATTACAGAAACGTTTAAACTATTTATGTAAAAATAACTATAAACATGATTAATCATAGAATTAGAAAATCAGCAACCCTTATTAAGTTCTAAACCTAACTAAGATAAAATAAATCTCATACCTTATGATGAAGAGGTTGGATTTGAAGATCTGAAAGTCGAGCCTCGTAGCTACACATGTGTCTGGCCTCTACGGATGATCCACGCGAAGCTCCGGGTTGATCTGATCCCGCGGAAGTGCTAGCTTGCGCGGAACCCTACTGTGGCTGATTTTGTTCTTCCTAAAATCAATCAACCTTTGATTGATCTTATGAGATGAAGGAAGAAGATGAAGAAGGAG